>NW_017299509.1:2231062-2259133 GCF_001594075.2 Trachymyrmex cornetzi
TTTACACGCCCTACATTAATCATTTTATGTAGATTATAATTTATGATGGCGTTACTTATTACAGTGACAAATCGATTCAACTCACAATAATTTCATTACTATTAACAGTAAGAAACTGAAATTATAACTCAATACTAATATAACATAAAAGCATGTAACAGAGTAGTTACGGGAAAATTACCCCCATCCCTTCTATTTTTTCTGACTTCTGCGGCGTAAATCCCAGCGCGGCGTATTTGCCGGAATTACCCTAAGTATTTGCTTTTAGCTCTGACTATCTATATTATAAGAGAAAAACTTATAATTTTCTTTTTTTAGAGCTTAATGGAGACTTTCTAATGTGCGTTATCCCGTTTTTTACAGCTCGTCTCCATTAACGTTGTATGATTCTAGTCGAGCATTGCCACCGCCAGCTCATCACAGCTCGGCCAGACCGTTACTGGCGAGTCATGCAGCACATCCGTTGCCTGCACATATGCAGCCTACAGCCGTTTATGGATTGGCCCCGCTTTCGCCAGCCAAACACCAATACCAACCTTCCAGTTTATGGTTTACTGAATAAATTATTACCGTCGAGTCGTGAATAAGAGTTGTGTACGAACAAATAACGAGTAATTGTACGATTTTCTGGGAACTTACGAGCCGCTCGTGCCAATCAGCGAACGTGTAACCGATATCAAATGGCACAAAGAAAGAAAAGTGTCGTGTTGATTTTCCCCGTTTTTGTGCACCTGGCCAATAAGTGAGCGGGTAGGGAAATTCCGAACCGCTGCGATTTGCGAATACGATCAGTAGCACAAATACATTATCGAGCAAGTTTGCCGAAGAGAGCAAAGAGCAGAAGCTCAAGCATTAAGACAAAAATTTTGACAATCCGTCCTATATATAAGCAGCGACCACTCCCTTCCGATCGCTCTCATAAAAAGTGAGACACGAGATCACGGTCAATATAACTAGATCTCTTTATATATGTTTGTTACGTCCTTTATGTGTCCGAAACAATTTCATCGTCTTATCGTAACAATTTCATAAGAGGAAAAAAACTATCTTGCTTTGATATGCAGTTATATGCGAACATTTAACTTTTTTCTCCAGGCAGAAAGTAAAAAGTGAAAATTTTTACCATTAAAATTAATGAAGAAATTTTTCACGTTTCCGCCCTAGGGAAAAGTTACACGGTCGGTACTCTTTTTACAAAATCCCTCATCTGGCACGTTTCTTTTTTTTTTTTTCTTAATTCCAAGAGACACATATATCTCGACATATGCGGCATACATTAAATTTCGTAAGTTTCCAGAGACACCGAAGTTTTATTACGGAAACGGTAGAGTTTATAAGGACATTGTACAGACCAAAATTTTCTATCGAATTGTCCCAATCTGCTTAAGGCGCATACGTGTAGTTTCTCTATTGTACATACATATACATATATTATATATATATAAATATATGGAACTTAATATGTCGCTTAAACAGATTGGGAACGTTAATATCAACGATAGACGAGATATGCACGTAGTGGCAGTGCCGATCCACATGCGCGTGGAACTGTTATTAACGAATATATGCGATTTATAATAGCTATTTAATTTAACTGTGTAGTGAGTCTGCATTTCTTTATGATATGTCGCAGGACGTACCGCGCGCGAGTATCTTGTTTTTAATGCTCCTTAACAAAATTATTTTAGCGAACTAGGTTTTTTCCAATTGTAGTAGCGTTCCTTTTGTTCTTGCTCGTGGAATTTTTCGATTACATTAAGAATATCGCTAAGGGATGTAGCACTCTATAATCTTTTACGATATTTTATTCATAACGGGCACTCAAAACTAATGAGGTAGCCACATTATTCTTTGTAGTTTGTAACGTTATTCAAATGTTATTCAAGTATACATTAACACATACACATATACACGTACATTGCATACAGATACGTTCACACGTACATTATTTAGTTATATCGCATATTCCGAACTTCTTCGAATAGGATTATTCGGGTTGTCGTAGGTGTAGGAATATTCGTCAGAAATAAGCAAGGAATTTAGAATCGAGTCACCAATTTATTAAGGTGATTGCACGACATCCAAATCGACAAAAGCTTTGACGTGCCTTTTTTGGAACACACAGTCTCATTATTTATTATTCTTAGATTATTACTTTATATTATCTTCACGTTCATCTTATTGTTTTCATCTCCATCATGATCGTTATCATCTCCATTAGCATTCTCATTGCTAATCATCATTGTTCTTACGTCTAACATATTTTGTTTTGAATTGTGTAAATAGCATATTGCAGGCAGCATGCCTTAAGTTTGTGGTACGTTTGAAATACGAAATTATGTGTGACCACAATTTTGAAAGAGTCATAAATTGTATATAAGTTTAACGATCTTTTATTTCTTTTTCCATTCATGCTTTGCATTTTGACAAGAGGAAGATATATAAATCAAGTACATTGCACAAATTAGTGAAAAAAAAAAAAAGAAAAAGAAATGAGAAAGTGATAGTTTATCTTTTCAGAGTACAGAGTATAGTGATTTCTTCCTGAAGGCTAGGAGGGAAAGAGAAAAGGGAAAGCATTCTGTGAAAGAAATGTATGCCAAACAGCAATAAAATATCATAATGGGTTTTATGATAGAATTTTTCGCGGATATCATAAATTCGCATATTACACATATTTCTTTTTCCGCGTATATATTACATGTATGATAATAGTAATGATAATTGGGAGAGGAGAATTCTATTTATAAATAGTTTTCATGAAATGATTTTCGCAATTATGCTTTTCTCGTTCAATCATGTTCTTCCTTGTTGCATTTTCCGAACTACAGTCAACATCTTACATCACCGATTTTCACTCTTATTTATCATTCTCAGGCGATATCATAGACATGGTACGCACGTCGTTCTTCAGGTATCGGCGTATTATGCGCAATTGCTAATATATGTATTTCGTGATTTAATGGAATAACGCTTATAGGCATTGTTTCGCTAATTCTATTAATATAAATGTATAGAAAGTTTGTAACGGTAATATTCGCGTATATGGGATTCATTGCGGTATGTTGTTTAGAGTGATTCACGTCCAAGTTTAATTAGAGATATTTTACACGTAGAGTGAGAGTGAAAGAGAGCGAAAGTGTATACGAAAGAGAGAGAAGAGAAAGAGAGAGAGAGAGAGAGAGAGAGAGAGAGAGAGAGAAAGAGAGGAGAAAATTACAGAATATATAGATATATAAAGATATACAAGTGTAGTGTAGGTGTAACGGAGTTTTAAACATGTTACCGGTATCATTGAGAAGAGAGCCCTTTACGCGATACAATAAGTAAACGACAAACGATATACAGCTGCAATTTAACTATATTTAACTTATAGAGCAGGGCCGTTACGGCTATCGGGTCCATGATAGCCTCGCAAATCTCTCGAGTGCCTTTATATCGAGAGGCATCAGACGAATTGATGTAATCTAACGATGCCGAACTTGCTTCGGTAAAAGTAACCCTAGATTTCTTTATTTCTTCTTTATAATTATCATCTTTTTCTTCGTTTCTATAGTTACGCAGTTTATTCTCCTTATCTTAAGATTGAGCAATTTGCCCTTTCGTATACGCAATCAATACGTTTGTACACATTGTACGAGGAAACAAAAAAAATATTTAACCAATCGATGTGCCTGTTTAATGAATAATCGTATTTACACTGGGTAATTAATTGTAATGAGGAAAAAAAGAAAGGAATAAGTAGAGAGGGAAGTCCGTTCTTCTTTTTCTTCGACATAGACTGAGCACGCTATGACGTATCAGTGATCATCGCAATCATCATAAAACCGTTTGCTATTGGTATCCACCTCTCGGTTTCGGCATAACGGATCGGTCCACGCCCAATTGTACATATGCATACATACATACATACATACATAAATACATACATACATGCTTCCACGTATGACAGTAGAGATACTCGCGTCGCATTATAAAAAAGGAAAAAAGGAAAAAGATACTACCGTAATCATCCTTCACGTGAGTCGTGAGAGGAAAGAAGTCATATCCTTAGGTTTCATCTCCCAACGTCGGACGTGCGTACACATACATGTGCACGCATGTAAGACAAGTAGTCATACCATGCGATAGCGATAAGTTTCATCCTCATATTTCTCGTCACATAAGTTCGCGTGTATTACTCGATAATGATTTTAGTCACGTTTTTTCACGAGCAGGTCTTGACTGACAGAGATTTCGAGGAATAGTACCGAGAGGATCGGATGGAAATTCGAACGATTGTAGTTATATTAACATTTTTCGCAGGTATTCACGTGTAAGGAAGAAATCACGTGATCGTGGACAGGGTGGTGAACACGTAGGTGACATTTTAGGTGGGTGACATATCGACATATTTTAAGGGTACAAAACGCGCACGGACCACTTACTTAGGTCTACCTGATTTCGTATTGTATCGTACCAATATGTTGTCTGAGTTTCCGGAGTCGCTCGTCGGTCAATGCGTGCTCCGAGTCATGTTAATGCACTCATGGTCATTTTAATGCATATATACGTTGTAAATAAGAAAAAAACATGCTCACACAAACACACACACACACACCCACACACACACACACGTACACACCTGATAAACTACCTAAGTAAAAAGAAGTAGAGACGCTATAAAACGCTGTGTGGAAAGTTAAGATACCGTAACTGTATCAATGGTTCTATATAGTTGTGATATTTTATTATAACGCTGATAGTCGCAGTTAACTTTTAACGGGTTCTCTCGCATGCCCGACCATATATATATGTATATATATATATATGTATATATACACATATGTATGTATATATATATATACATATATACCGCGAGATATAAAGTATGTAGGAATATCCTAATCTTAACACATTTGATTATACGCGGAAGGGAGATTGTATGTTGCTGCAGTAAAAATAATTCATAATGACCGATAGAGCGATGTAATGTTATGCGCGATTCCGTTTCTTTTTTTTTTCTAATTTCAAAGTCTAAGCTATATCACCTGAACTTTCACGGATGTTTCCTTTTGTCTTTTCAGTAGTTTTCGGAATATCATTTAAAATGTAAAAAAAATTTAACTTTCTGTGATTTAAAAATGTTAAAACTGCTTCATGTTAGAATTAGATGACTGATAAATTTTTTCCCGTGATACGAATCAGATTTATGTATTAATTGTACAATTGGCACTGATCTTCTCTTCTAGAAACGAGAGTAAAATAATAAATAATTATTTATCCACTCGCGCAGTCGTACGCAATTGTAACGTTTATTCCTTTCGTTAATGTAATAACACGTATTAGAGATAGATATCTAGTTCTTTTAATTGTTTTGTAGTATGTACATATGTTTTTCTTATTGCATCCGTGGTGGGGGAGTGATATATTAGTCTTAGATGTAGTGCCTAAAGTGATGAATGTGTGTGTCCGTTAATAAGATTTATTTAACATAGAATCTCCAAGTCAGTTCCGCGCCGGTAGAGAAAAAAATTTACTGTGTCGTGAACGATCGTTTGAGAACTGAGGCTTGATTTATATTGGAACTCAATTAGAAATCGATAGTCTCAATATTAATGAACTTGTCGGCGAAGGGAAGGATCGGGGGCGATCAGGCGATTGGTATTTTTTTTTATGTACGGGTCGCGGATTATTTATGAAATTATGCAAAAAATTGGGAAACGCTTGGGTATGCTTAGCGTGGAAAGATATTCGTGTAAATATGGAAACGCAAAGAAAAATGAAAAAAAGAATATAGGATAAGGGGGCAGGCTTACAACTTCATTGTGGAGTTAGGACTATAATATTCATCGCGTTATACGGACAGTTCGTATAAAAAATTATATTATCACTGTAAACAAAGTAACACAGACTCTCACGAGAGATAGATATGTAGCTATATATATATATGAAGTATAGGAAAGAATAACATATTTTTGGAGTTAATAGAGGATTGATATTGTACTGTGCTCCGTAAGTTATTGAACGTTTCTTAGGTTCTTGGTCTCTATTTGATGGATTGCTCGTCGTAATCGGACCGCATTTACAAGTATAGACAATTGTTGATTAAACTACAGCCAAAAAAATGCGCCGATAAATCGCATTTTATTAAACATCACATTTTACATTATAAGTTATTCAATTCTATTTGAATGAATTCGAATGTATTTGGAAACGTTTCTACTAATGTTTTGAAATTTTGAATTTGTTTGAAAATATATGTAAATCTAGTACTACATTTATACATTTATAAGTAACATCCAAAGTAAAAAAAAATCGTTCTTAAAATTTAGTATTTACATTTAAAAGTTGAAATAACTTAAAATTTGATCTAACTTGGAATGAAATTATTCAAGTTGATCATACCAAAGAATTATAAAAATTGTCGTTACTATGATAGATGAAGTCCGATTAAAGAAGCAAGAATAAATAGTCTGTCGCGCGGGTAATTATAATGTAGGAAGCGACGAGATTCACTATCTGACTGTTCTTCGATGTTCTTAATGTTCACTATTATACTATGGTAATATAACGGCAAATAATAATCAATGGTGGGACTTGTATTATATACGTTTATCGAATTATGCATAATGCTGTATTATAAAGATTAGTCATAGATGAAAAGAGAGAGAAAGAGAGAAAGAGAATACCCTTGTATGTATAGACACATGATTGTTTAGATTCTCTGGCCGTCTACGAGTTTCATCTTTACGTGGTTAATGTAGGTAACTCTCGATTAGGCGTGTTTTTTAGTATGGAAAATACTTCTCTCCACGAGTCGGTAGCGAATTTGGTGTTTTACAAATTGAACATTTTAGACTCTTCCTCGTAACGTAGAAGACGATCCGGTTCCCAAGCTCTTAGTTGCCGGATCGTCCGTGCATTGGACCAGGTAGAGATTGATCTTTACACTCATATTTGTAGAATCGAAAACAGGTGCGTGCGTAATTAGGGGACTCTTTTTTTTTTACAAACGCAGGCCATTTTTCGCTCTTTCGAGTCTCTCCACATTTTTGGTACGTACACACGTTGAGGGACCGAAAGCGTCGCCTCTTCTAGTATCCAGTGGCGTGCAAAACTTGTATTTTAATCACATCTCGTGTGAAATAAACAGTATTCGTTTCTTTACTACTTATTGTATTTAGGCACGATTCTCTTAGCCATTCAAATTAAGGATAAAACCGAAACAAATTAGAAGAGGCGCAGAAGTATATGAATGTCCGTCTCATTTCGACCTCTATATACGATTGTAAGCCGAACTTGCTGCTCTTTATCGACAAAGCATATGTCTACGCTACGTACTTGTACCGTGTGTAAAATGTACGTCTCTTTCGTGTATTTTAATAGTACTATGATGATAGTAGTAACGCGCAAGCTGCATAATTATTGGATGCGTCGTTTTGAGTACCGTTTATTTCGAAATTATGGATCGTACAGATTATCGTGAATTCCTTTAGTTTAAGCATCGATCAATTAAATATTCGATACATTATACTCAATAATCTCCAACATGTTAATCCAAATTTCTTGTGTTTACACAGCTAATTATCATTTAAATTTATTTGCTAGAGTTAATTTGATAGGACATTACAATTTTCGATGGATAGACTGATTTTAAACAATTCAGGCCCGTATTTATATCGCTGATTTAATGCTAAATGCTTTGGTTTTGACTTTAAGTTTTATCTATTTACAAGGAAGATCTTGAATAGCTGAGTCTCATGTGTGCGATATTTAGTATTAAAATGCGATTCACGAATGCGATTCACGAATGCGAGCCTCCAATTATCAGAAATAGTGTCGAATACAATTCTCTACGATCGCGCGTGTATATTCACTCTGTCAATCTTCTTTTAGGGAAGAATTTTTGTAGCGTTGCCTTACTAATGAATTATTATCGATATATATGATAATTGTTATACGCGACATTCATACACACATACACGCAAGCACGTTGCCGAATAAATAAATTGTTAAAGTAATCGATTAATATACTATCTGCCAAATCTCTTTCTCTTACACGAACGAACAAACATCACACAAAAACATCACGAAAGATCCACGTTGTGGGTAGATTTAGGAGCGTGCGAGTTTGTATGGAAATCGTGAAAATTATCATTTGCTTGTGTTTTGTTGAGATTGATCAGCCGGGAAATATTATCATCGTTTTTAGCTCTTCCAGCGACGTGGCTCTTTCTTTGGACCACATATACACGCATACGCCAAGAATATAGTAACCCCAATTGATCGTCCGAAGTGGCGAGTAAAGTGAAGTTTCTAAACTACGATTACTAAGTGTATAGAGCGTTTTTGAGCTTTCGAGGCTTTCTAAGCCTCTCAAGGTATTGTAATTTGACCCAGAACCACATCTCCACTTGCGTATGTGGTGGCCCCTTCCTTACGGGCCCGTTCATTAACACACAGCAGCACACAAGTCGTAGTGTCATGAACGGTGTCACGTCTAAGCACGGATATCTGACGAGCAATTTAAACATTTTCGACCGAGGTTTTTTACATAAATATCGTAATAATATAAACGAGATGAATGTTTGCTTATCATGATTGTCATTTTCAAATTTAGCGAAACAAAATTATGTTACTGCGGACCCGCTCTGTAATCTATTTACAATTACGCCTCAACTGTTAGCCAATAACTTGAACAATCAACTCTTTCCAAATAACATACAATTATTATGATAAGATTAAGATGACATCATTTTGACTAACACTTGATAAAAATCGTCCAATCTCTTATTATTTGGGTTTGTTCATTGTATTATCAAGTATGATAAATTTAAATCGCGAGATACTCCTCCGTAAAAAGTTGTTCTATTCTGATCTATTATTAAAAATAGTGTATTGTATATTTTCAATTATTGAGCTATACAAAAATTTGGCATCCTGAAATTTAGCATGTTTACATCTTTGGCAATGTGTTTTCATAATTATTTATGCGAGAGTTGCTCTCCAATTATGAAAATAATTGGCACGGATACGCGCAAATTAAAGCATAGAGTAGTGTCTTTAGCAGGAACATAGTTACTATTATAAAGTAAAGAGGAATTCTAATTAAGGGCTTTAGAATAGACTTAGATAGAGCGTGCCTTGCGTTATCGCGACATCGACATCGCTGAATGTCACTTCTTCGGAGTCACATTCGTGCTAATCCGTACTTGGGCACTCGACAGGTGTGCATCGTGTGCGATTAAAAAAAAGCACATGTATAATTATATATATTTATATATATACATACATGTATGTAAAATATACATATATATAATTATATATATGCATACATCTACATAGATAATAAATACATGTGTATACATACGCATATATATTATAAATATTACATCCGCTACTTATAAATATTATATATATTATATAACGAAGCTTGTGTACGTGCGACGGATTATTACGGAGGTCGACCAGAGTACAAAGCGTAGATTTAGTTTGGCCTCGGAAATACTCTGCGCACGAAGTCAAATTGATGTCACGAATCGATAAGTTGATCATCGATTCATTCATTAACAGAGACCTATTTAATAGTGTAGAGAAAGAACCACCACATTGTTAATATTGCCGCATCGACTGAGAATGAATTGTCGTCTTCTTCATTGACAATAAGCAAAAGTTACGACGGATATTTATCAAGACGAATGAAACTTCTCTGGTAAAAATTCAAGTTTGGATACTCCTGTTAACGATTAACGTAGCATTTATAATATCTACATCCGACGTTACTATATCAGGAAGAAAAATTCCGTGTAAAGAGGAAATTCCGGCTCTCGATCGATGCGGCACAATATTTGGCGAAATAATGTATATTGCGGCGAACGTATAATGTATAAGCTATCAAAAAATTCTAATCTCGTCACGATGCAGCTCGTGATCGTCGAGAAATGGCGATTGTATTGCAAAGGATATAAAAGAGGGAGAAAAAAGAGATCGTTCCATGGATCTTAAGATATTCCTTGGCAATCACGAGTTTCTCGCTCTTCCGATAATAGGGATTTTAACAATCGGTGACGACTTACTTAATGACTATAGAGAGCGTTTCTGGATTTTTTAAGTCGCGCATCGACATTAAGGTGCATATATCCTTTGGGCGCGAGAGGTCTATTTGATATTTATATTTTAATACACACACATACACACGCACACGAGCCGATTATATTTAGTGTATTGTAATTATCAAATATATTGATTAATTACTCCGGCCGTTCGCCCGCTCGTTGCGTGATTCCAACGCCCTTATAGAAATTTAGGGGCTTATTTTGTAATTCTTAACGACTGTAACTGTAGCATTACAGTTGTTAAGAGTTACAGAACAGGCCCTTAATACTGAAAGGTAATGATTAATTACTTATTTTAAGCATCAATTTTTACAACACGGAAAAGCCACTATAAGTGACGTTGAAACAGTGTGTTATATTTTAAGTACAATTGTTACCTTTCAAGTACACTGAGAAAGAAAAGTTGTTTACTTGACTAAATGCGTTTAGTTCGTAATGATTATTTAGTTCAAATGTTTATATATTTAGATTAACAAAACCTTGTAATTTAAAACATGTTATTTGTTTGAATTAACAAATATTTAGTTGAATTAACAAAAATTTGCTTAACAGTCCGTGATCGCTACATTTAGTTGAATCAACTAATATTTTTTTTAAACAGCAACTTTTTTTTTCTCAGTGTAGGATTATAGAGATTGACGGCTCTTCTGCCACTATCTTACTACAAAGATTAACAGTCTTGGCAAAGCTCAGTCATTATCAAAATTTGTACTGTTCCAGTCCTTTTAAAAAAAGGACATCAGGTTTAGCCTTCCTGCAGGAGATCTTGTCTTTGAGGCAAGAAATATAATGAAACAGTGAATTATAATAAATTCAAGGAAAAACTGTAACACCCGTTCTTTAAAGATAAAAAGCGCTGAAAAACAGTGCTTTAAATACTCAAAATAAGTAATTGATCCTTACTTTTTAATATTAAATTGGCCAGTATTAAATTGGATTTCTGTAAGGGCGGAAAAATATCCGACCGGTTGAGGTCGATCGAGACATGGTAGAATGAACGTATGACGATAAAGAACGAGATGGCGAGCGATCAGTCGATGCAAAACCATGGTTTTCTGTATATTACTGTAGTATAATAATCAAACACTAAAGACTAATGCTTAAGGTGATCGATGAGGCTCCGTTGTAATTCGGAGTCGCGTAACTGTATTCGAATTATATGCAACGTAAACGATACGTGAGAGAGAGAGAGAGAGAGAGAGAGAGAGAGAGAGAGAGAGAGAGAGAATGAAGGAGAGAATGAATGCAGAGCAGAAAGGTGAGATGAAAAATAAAAAAAATACATTTGACTAATTAACAATGATCGGGTACACGCAGCGGTAACAGACGTCATTGTGTCTTAGTTCGTAAATAAATGCGGATGCCCGTGGGCAATCTGTGAACTGAGTTGTGTAGTGTTAAGTGCACTCTCTTATTTTTTTTTTTAATTAAACTTGAAAAGTCTCCTCGATTGCGTATTCAAAAGCTCCCGTTTCCACTGATAATATTCAGCTTGCGCCTACGAAATATCCTATAATCGCTGAATTTTCGTTATTTTTCTACGTCTCACGAGAGATCTCCAAATTTTTGACAATTTTTGTTTCTTTCGCTTTTAATCGCACATTTAGAGTTATTTTTGTTCCGGGTAAGATTCAAGTCGAACAAGCAAAACATATAGTCTGTATTTCTTTTAAATTATTTTTCTATCATCCTCTGTTTTTTTTTCTACATCAGAGTTTTTGAGTTTCTGCGTTCGCGATATGGAAACACTTTCCTCGACAAGTGGCAAAGTATCGTTTTTTTACGGATGATTTTCTTAATGTCGATTTTGCTTATTTTTAAACAAGGGGAATCGGACGGAGTAAGTCAGGATTCAAGCTTGGCATAAAACAGTAAAAGTTTTGATTTTTTGCTGCAACGTAAACGTCAATTATCTTGATATATTCGCAACATTAAGAACTGAAAATAGCAGTTACTAAATATGCCTAAGTCAGTTTGTCGCGCCTGAAAAGTCGACCGCTCGCATATTTTTTCCGGATGCTGTCGGATAGCATGGCGACATGCAGCGATTCCAAAATGAAAAGTTTTCGAGAGGAGGAGATAAGAGGGTGGCAAAAAAAAAAGTAACTCTTTAACTCTTACGTACCTGTTCTATGTAATATACGTCTAAGTCCGCAATCAAAGTAAATCATTTCACCGAAAGAAAGTGATCAAAATGAGACGTCGATCAAAAGAAGCCTCGCGTTTGTAATATACATAGACGGAGAGTCTACTTAGACGTGAAACTCGAATCGTCCCTTTTTATATGACACTGCATCGAATCTAGTAGTCGCAGATTAATACGTGATTAGAGAATTCGATACTTTGTGTGTATCTCAGCGTTTGTACTTCGCTTCGTTCCGTACTTCTCTGTGCTGACGTTAAATATCGATATCTTGATACTTTAGATCGACCAATGTGATTCTGTGGCTTAGCACCCCCAATCCTCGCTCGTGTCCGTATCGAGATTCCAAGGGAATGCTCGACAATTAGATTCGTGCTAGTTTCAAGACGGCACGATTTTTCTACAATGATATACCTTTCTCCTGCCCTGTTTTCAAGTTATAGAATGATATTAATTGTGAATTCGATAAAGTCGTAGGGCATTTAAAAACTTACGCGATAAACGAGTGCGTACGAGAGCCGATCTGTAGGACATTAGAAATTAAGCTTGTAAAATACATTCTTTGTAAGCTCCATAGTTTTTCATCGTTAGGATATAAGGATTTCTACTCTACATTAACGTGTTGGCAAACACAGATATCGAGACATAGTAGATCTACGAAAAATACGAAATCTATTTAACAATGTATATCCACTTTTCTCCTTATATCCGGTTAAATCCTGTATTAGATTATACGGACAAAGATTGTCACCTGTAACGCTTCCCACGTCTCCCAAATCAAAAATTTATTCAACGAAGTCAATTTTTAACAGTTGTTATTACTCAGGATTGTGTTGCTTTCCTGAAGCAATTTGCTTGTAATTAATTAAAATTGGATTCCCCAAAATGCAGAGGATATCTAGACCTTCTATTAAAGAAAACAGCTTTTTTACTTTCAATGTTTCTTCATCTATTGTATTTTTTTCAATTTTGCATTTTTTTAACTATAGACGCTCCACAATATCAAATCGCATATGCGTAAAACTAGCATAAACAAATCGAATATTACAACGCGTAGCCAGTAGCAGCCAAGAAGCAATAGCAGAAAGTTCAGAACGCTTTGAGAATTTTGTAAAATCTATAGATGTTTTTCCGAGCCTTGGGCACACGCGTGTAGTCAAATTCACACGCAGTTAAAATGTAAGTTTCGTATAATTGTTTCCACCGATTTAATTATTTGCCATTCAAATTTATTCTAGTGAAAATTTTTCTTAGATTACGTAATATTTCAAAATTTCTATACAAATTTGAGAATTTTTCTAATTTCGTAACTTTTTAAAAAATTTCTCTGTTTTTTTATTATGAATTTATTAGACGTGAACACTTTTCAAAAATATTGAAAAAGTATACTTTTTTTTTATTATATTCTTAAATATTCTAAAATATTCTAGGATTTCTCATTTTATAATTTCTAAAGAAAATTTATAAAATTTAAAGAAGTTTAAGATATTTTTTTTATCTTTGTAAAAAAATATTAAAATTTTTTTAAGTATAAAATGCGAGAATTGTTTTCGTGAGAATAATTGAATGTTTTTCTGAAATGGTATACAAGAACCAGGAATGAATTACCGGTGAAACATTTCACGGTTAATTTGTACAATTTTCGTTAAATTGTATTTTATATTAAAAATTTAATACAAGACTGCGTGTCAATTGACGTTCTACGCAGCACAGTGCGTCGTCTAATTTTCATTAGTGAATTGTTGTCCATGAAGTTTCTCGAGTTCAATATTACATAAATCAGAGCACGTAATTATATTAATTAGGCATGCGACTGAATAATCAATCTGAAATTATTGTAATAGAAAAAGGAGATTTGTAGAATTTATATATATATATATATATATGTATGTGTGTGTATATATATATATGTATATATATATATATATGTATGCCCATAAATAATTTGCTGGTAAAGGACTTGCTCGCTTTACGCGACGTCGATTCGCTGTATATATCTGCGGATTGTACACGTACAGCGGGATGATTTTGTATAAAACAAGCACATTGTTTGCAAGCAAATGTTATATATACCTATATTGTAACAATTGATTAAAAACCAGGGTATGTCTTAATATGTGTATGTGTAATACGTTGATTCATATACGACACACCCCGCGATCATCAGATCGTCGGGACGGCGAACGAAATAATTACCGTGTATTATAACAACGTCCGGCGGGGCGTGACATTATATTGTAAATAAACGACAGCGTTATTTCGCTGATGCATTTCGAGCGTGTGCTACTGTAAATGTATTATTGGGGATCATAAAAAAGGGGGTGCGATAAAAGGAAAGCGGCATCGCGTATAAAGCGCCGATGGTGTTTTGATTTTGAACAAAAGGAGAAAGAAGTGAAACGGCAATTCGGTATTAGACCGCCGCGCCGTAGATTTTTTAATTATTATCGTTCCTGCCTATTCACAATCTGTGACTGCAATATCTCGTAAACACGTCGGACCAATGTCGTTGTGAGCACTAGCTGTAAACTGTAACAGTCTTCATCGTTGAGTATCCCCATTATTATCACTTAACGAAAAGAAAAAAGGGGAAAAAATCGAAGAAAGACATCGTCGCGCGCTTCGATATAAGAAGTCATGTTCTTTCTGAGAAGCTTCTTACACAATTCATCTTCTCTTTTTTTTCAATATGAAAAAAAAAAGGAAAGCTGAACCGTGCAAGAAGAGCTAAAAAGAGTAGGCTCAAAAAATGTGTTTGATCTTTTCCTGTCAAGTTGCAAAATTCAATTTTTTGTTCATACAAAAATTATTGTTCACATCTCACGCAGCACACTTTATCCGAGAGATGTCCTGGAAACTTTCTTATGATGGTCAAAAGACATAAGAACGTCTTTAACACAATCTTTGGAGATCTATGCTGTATATGGGCATTTATGTAAGATAAATGTCTCTTGTTTTAAATCACATAACGTTAGTTGTAGTATACATGTTCTACGTGATATATACAATATATACGTGTTTAGAGAAAGCAGATTTATGAAAATTTCTACCAATGTAGATTAATTTTAATCTCAGTTTTTTTTAACTTACTTTTTTTATCTTCTTGTAGTTCTAAGAATTAGAAAAAAATAAAGAGTAAATTAAATCGAGGTCAAAATTAATTTATATAGATAGAAATGGGCCATATCCAAAATTATAATAATTGATCTTGACGCGAATAACGGCTGATGTCTTTTTTAATAACGTGCCCATTATTACAATGTATGAATCACTTTACGGAAAAAATAGAAATTTATTACAGCTGAGAAAGTTTGTACAGTTGAAAATGGGCTTGTGTGATAGATGCTCGACTCTATGTATAAATTCTAGGCTCTTACCCGTGAAATTCTTTTTTATACGTACGATGCTCACATCGACAAGGCTTGCAGGCGAATCTCACCGAGATGATCCCTGGTCTCAACACGATATATTCCGGAGAACATAATTTTCAAAGAATTAGTTCTCGAACTACGTTGAGCTCTCTCTTTACGGAGTGTCAATTTGTGGCGTATTATTATCGATGAGGGAAGAAATTTTCTCAGCTGCAGCTTCTGTTAAGGTTTGTAATTTCTTTTCAGTAGCTCGAGGCTCGGAGTCGTTACTTCAAGCAGCGCGTGTACATTAAGGTGACCAACTCCTTAAGGCAGAGGGACATTTAAAAAAATTTAATATTAATTGTTATAATTTTAATAAACATTTAAAAAATAATTGTTAACGGAACACATAAACAATATATTATTATATTTGTAAATAACTAACACTCGATGTACAATATCACATGAGATCACAACAAAAATTACGTCAAGTGTTACAAGATTACATTTTCTTTTTTAAAATTGTACTTTTCTACCGAATGTATTTTATGAATATATCTAGGTTTTTTTTTCGATAACAAATCATGAAATTCTTCATATTAATTAAAAATTATATTTCACACTTATCATTTTCACTTAATATATATTTCATATTTATTATTTTCACACTTAAAAGAGGAGCATTTTATAATTATGTCTTTAATTTAGGACAAAATTTCAGACGCATTGTAAAGTGGCATAAAGAATAAAAATTTGGGATTGTCCCTCCTAATTTGGGACGGTTGGTCACTAAGATGTACATTCATTCGCAATAGTGAGTGAATTACTATTGTCACGATATATGTATTAAATACACTGACGATAATAACATTAATGATAACAACTACAAAATGAATGTTGCCTTTTGTCACATTGGTAAACGAGCAAGATACTAATAAATTATGTGCGATTAATAATGTAATAATCTATTGTATTATAAGTACTAATACCGCGCGATCATGCATTATGTACAACGTCGTGGAGATTATTTCGTATGATTGTAAATGATATGTGTGTTGCGTTGATGTAACGCGTCCCTATATTGCAGTAGGGCTGTGAAATAAATCAACCAAACACTTCTCGCTAGTCTTGTCACTTGTCCCTGAAACACAATCGCGTAGCAGGAGCAAAGTTTTATTAAATTGTGTCGTTTTCGGAGGAATGCATGCCTAAGGGACCACGATATTTTTTATTCTTACCTTAACATAGTTTATAGTTATATATATATATTATATTAATCTACATATTCAAATATTATTCTATATACGATTAACGCCATGTGCCTATATATTTTGATTGATATATAAATAAAAAACAGTATTTTGAATTAAATCTGATATAGACACATGAATAAACGAATTTTCTTGATAGTGTCGAAGATAATTCTTATTAGATTTGCATTTGGTCATTTCAAAATGTCGTTGGCGGTACGACGGAACTATTATTTTGTATTACTTTATGCAACACACTGGTATGTGTAGAAGATGCTACCAATTCAGTCATATTGACTGAAGTAGTACTTTTAGATGACGCGTAGTAGAACTGCAACATAAGTTCCATTGCCAATAGTAGATGCATAATCAGAATTGTAGCACCATATAGAATCCTCCATTTACCCCCTGTAAAATCAATTTAAATATATTTATTTTGCTTGATATATTAATTTTATTTGTTAGATTAATTTGATTTAAATGATTTTTCATGTATTTTCTATACAATTGGAAAATTTGTGTTATTAAACTTAACATAAGATAAATATGTTAAGCGTAACACAAATATTGTGACAAGTTAACGCAAAAACATAACACTTTGTAAATAAATTATGGAAGAATATATATATTTCTTCAATTAAATTAATCCTTATAATTATGTTCAATTAACATTTTATAGTCATTTATCTTAAAATTTACGTTTTAAAATACATTATTTTATATTATTGATTCACTCACTCATAAATTTTAAGAAATGTAAAATATTAATTTAACACAAAATATTCAAATAATACAATCATATTACGTTTAGTAACATTTTAGGATATGTTATATTAACACTATGATATACATAAAAATGTTAAGAACTGGTTTTGACATACAAATATTTTTATGGTATATATATTTTAAAGATAAATATGTATCTTACTTTCAAATGCTGGTAATAATGATCGTAGTAAAACTCCTCCAGATAAAACCGTCACCGGTATGACTAGACTCCATTGTAACCAGCCAATTTGAATTATCCACAGGAAAGCTACTGGAACAAAAATGCTTAAGGAATATCCATACAGACACAAAAGGTCTAAGAGTCCTGGGACGGGATAAGACTGAAAAAAAACAAAGAATTACAAGGGGAAATGAATACTATTCAATACTGGAGATTTAAAGCAAAGAAAAATACTTAATAGCAAACCTGGATCAATTCCTCTCCCGACGTATGATATTTGTTGAGCCACTTTAATGTACCCCATAGGAATAATGGTGCAAGCAACACATAGAGAGATATAATAGTGGCTGCGTACGTCACAATATGAAAATCATATCTCCAGTGATACTTGCTAGAATTAGCAGTCTGCAAATAGTTTACCACGTTTTCGCTAATTGCGATAGCAAACACTAGAGTCACGCTTATCCAGAAAGGCCCATATAAATCTGGATTTGGCTTTATATGCGTTATAAAATAATTGTCGTTACCATGTGGTATCATGGAATGCATGAGCTTCTCCAAAATCTCATTTGTATTGACATTAAAGAACTTTTGGTAATACTCAATTGTCCAGAAGTTGTTCTGGGCAGTATCTAAGAAGAAACGACATATTCTCGTTTGAATTACAATGATTGTCTATCGATAGGAAATAAAACTGAGAAATTTTCCAAGAAGCTACATAAACCTTCAGTTTTAGCGGGCATTCCTTGTAAATCTTCGATCATGCCGATACCCATCGAGTCATTTGAAAGGTTATTAAAGGGCTGGTGAGTGGAAGCTCCGGTGCCCAGCTGTCCCTCCGAGTTTTCAGCATGACTTATTGATGGGAAATCGTGGAAGGATATAAACTGCGGATCCGTGTCTTTTGATTGACCACCATCCATGATTTTTCTTCTATATTACGGCTCCTGCCTCCCGTAAAATGAATATAGGAGGACAACTACAACACAGTCAACGATTCAATTGCAATGCTACCCTTTATCAGTGATGCACATTTGGCGGCCCAGGGCAGAGCAATTTCAGTAATCAGCTGAATCAGCTCTCCATTTTCCCCCACCAAGCGAAGCGAGCGAGACAGCGAGAAGTCCGTCCTGGTCCGTCCTTCTCACATTCATGACTTCATGAGCCTTCAGCCTTCAGTGCTGATTGTGAGTGAATGAAATAGCAAGAGAATTCTCTCGCTGTCTCGTCACTCTCTCTTATTTCCAGTTTGACAGATGCTATTGGATGCTATGTATCAAAATCAACCCAAGAACGTCTACACCGGCTTTTTTTCATATTTAACCTTCCGCGCACTAACGCCAACCATCGACGGCATCGATGAGATACCAATATACTAGATTAAAGACGGCCGGTCTTACGGAAGCTCGAATGGTTTAAAATTTAAATGGTTAAGAGTAAAAAAAATTGATAATATAGTACTAATTTTATGATTTATTAGATTTGTAAACATGTATGTATGTTTAAAACTCAATAATACTCAACTTTTATTAAAAACTGTGATTTTTAATGTTATCGTCAGTGTTCGATAATCAACCAGCCATATTCAATCGGTAAATGAAAAGTTAGAAATCAGTTCCTGGATTGGTCATTCACTGCGCATCTGCGGCAACGTCGGCAACGTTATTTCATTTTTCATGTTCATGCCGTCCATAGGAAATGGAACGAGTATAGTGTTGGTGACAGTTCGTTATCTTGTCATTAGATTTAAAACAATTCAATTGTAATTTATTTATTCACAATGATAATGTAATATCTTGCAGTTGTTTAGCAATGTGTGTTTAATGTAGGTAGTAATCTTGAAAAAGGAAGGGTGAATGATTTCATAGTGAACCTTCTAATATAACAAATAAATTATCGTGTACGTACACAACTTTTTGTTATATTATCATTTGAACGATTTCTGAAGATAACATCATTATACTGTTTCATTATTCTATAATTGTTAAAAATTTCTTTATAATGGAAATATTTAAATTCGATTTATTCTTTTATAGGTTAAGTGATGTATATCTGAGAAAAAAAGAAGATAATAATAAGGATGTTTCATCGGCCCTATAATTTTATAAACTTTATTCGAAACGTAACATGTCGGTATCATGCCGATCAATTGTGCATATTTCAAATTGGATTAGTTAGAAGACATGCCAGTATTTTAATAGTGCCCAAGTATGGCATGCAATACAAAGTACATACTTTTTCGAATTCTCAAAAAGTTTTTGTTAACAGAAAGGTAGGCAGGCACACAGATTGCAAATGGACTTGCGTGACAAGATTTCTGTCTGATGATGCAAAGTCTAAAGATAAGTCTGAAACAAAACTAGCTGAGGAAGTTCAGCAGAGAATAATAGAATTAAATGAAGAGAAGTTAGGTAAATTAAAAGAGAGAGTATTAGATATAGATCCAGTTACTTCTGATGAGAAGAAGGAAGGACAGGCAGCAAAACTTGTTGAAAAACAGTCTGCAGAATCCAAAGAATCATCAAAAGATGATGTCTCAAAAAAAGGTATGACAATATAGATGGAGTTAAGTTCGAAATATTAATCTTCTGATTTTTTTCTTTATAGCAAAAAAGAAAGTCAGAGTTGACAAGTCGACATCTTCCTTGGAACGTAATTTTATTACACCTGTGAGGGCTATGGCAGATTTTCTATTAAAGCCTTCTGATTTGGAGACCTTGCCAAAAACAAAAAGACGTTCTCCGTATGAACTTGAACCACCTATCACAGTCTATTGGAGGAAAGATGTCGAGGCTAAGTAAGAGAATCGATTTGATAAATTTCTATATACTTGTACTGAAAATTATTTAATTGAATGTTTTAAAATTTTGCTTTTTTGTAGAGCTTTAGAAGTCTGGGGATCCAGAGAAGCTTTGTTGAAAGAACTTTTGAAGAAAGAAGTTGAACGGAAGATCTATCAGCAAAGTAAATATGTATATCTTCATATATGTACTTTTATCTGTTTACTTAATTCAAAGTCCTTGTTGCTATAAAAGAGAACATCTCATCAAGATAGAGAATATCTGTGCTCAGAAATTGTCCATCTTACAGGATCATTCACATATTCTGTTAGTCTGATAGGAATATCCTGTAATAATAAAATGAAATTAATTGGTACAAACATTGAAACACAAGCTTTTCGTCATAGATGTTTTTACGGTCAAACGAAGATTGAGGGATTACAGACGGGAAATTGGCAGTAAAACGGAAATAATTCAGAAGGAAGGTCTTTTTGGTAGATCTGGCAAAGTAGTGTTGACTGCGATTGCTATGTATGTACTACATTTATGCATATCATGTAATTGTGTAAATTTTCTCGATTAATTTCTTCTTTTCTAGAAATGCTAGTAATTTTTTGTGCAAGTTAATTGCTTGGTTATACACTGGCTCGCACAGTATGTTTTCCGAGTGTGTACATTCTGCAGCGGATACTTGTAATCAATTGATTCTAGCATACGGTATTCATAAATCGGTGCAGGTAAATAAATAACGCGAATAATTTTAGAATTTTTTCCAAATTTAATTTATTTTATACAAATTATTTTGCAGAATCCTAATCCTGATCACCCATATGGTTATACGAACATGAAGTACGTTTCCTCATTGATATCGGGTGTGGGAATCTTTTGTGTCGGTACGGGTCTTTCCATCTATCATGGAATTCATGGTCTTCTTTTTCCTGCGCCATTAGATACTCTTTTCTGGGCATATTTCGTTTTGGGTGGATCCTTGCTCTCTGAAGGTGCGACTTTAATGATAGCATTACACTCTATAAAGACAGGCGCAGAAGAAAAAAAAGAAAGTTTGAAACAGTTTGTTCTGGAAGGACAAGATCCGTCCGTGAACGTTGTGCTCATGGAAGACTTTGCAGCTGTAAGTCGTTATTCTTACTTTTTCTTGAACATGTTAATTATGCATTCAAAAAGATTTTGTGTAATTGTTAGGTGCTTGGAGTCATTGTCGCAGCTGGATGTATGGGCTTGACCTCATATTTAGAAAATCCAATGTTTGACGCTATCGGTTCACTTCTGGTTGGTGGTCTGCTCGGTGGAGTGGCATCTTTTATAATCTACTCGAACGTTGCTGCACTTGTAGGAAGGAGTATATCGCAAGAGAATCTCGATAAAATTAACGCTGAACTAGAAGCAGATATAATGGTAATACTAATCTTAAAATCAAATATGTAATATATTTAATCGATATTTTAAATACGTTGATTCTTATGTTTGTATACATTTCGCAGGTTCGTGCGATTCATGATGTGAAAGGCATTGACATGGGTAATAATTTAGTGAGATATAAAGCCGAACTGGATTTTGATGGACGAGAACTCACAAGATCTTATCTAGATAAACATGATCTTATTGCAATGTTGGAGGTATAGATTTTATATTCTTATTTTTATTGAAAGAGAGAGATGAGATATTACATCAGATGAAATAAACATCAAATATTTTTGTAGGAAGTGAAAAGTATGCAAAATATCGATGAATTGGAGACATTTTTATTAAAACACGGTGAAAATATCGTAGACATGCTTGGTGGGGAAATTGACAGAATAGAATTAAAACTAAAGGTAAACAAATATGTTTTATATAATAATATACAGTAATACATTATGTGGATATATATAAATCTATAATAATTTATAATTTTTAATACGATTTTATCTTTTCGCGATTTTCAGAAAAATCATCCAGAAATACGGCATTGTGATTTAGAAATTCTATGAAAACTTATTGATATAGTTCCTTAACTTAAATCTAAATAAAACTGGATGTATAAATTATTATTTTAACATAAGGAATTATTTTAATAGAGTTACTTGGGCAGATGCTACTGTCATAGGATATACTCTGTGTTTTATTTACTACCACAGAGAGAAAAATCAATTTTTGTAAAGGTTTTATGTATGTTGTACAGATCTTGTAGAAATTATCATTCAGTATAATAAATCATACTTCTTAGGCATATATATTGTTAAAAATGTCTTATGTATTTTTCTAAAATGTTGTAATTTATGTACACTCTTTAAATTTTTTTGAATCTTGCTCTAAAGAGTGAAAATCGGACCGGTTTTGAAAAAGAATGGCTCAATCATCAATCTTTAAGATTGAGATTTCACTCTTCAGAGTAAGATTCACTCTAAACATTTTAAAGAGCATGTATTCTGTTTTACTTATATGTTCTTTATAATAAATGAGAATCTTTTTATTTATGAGCTATTTTTGTATGAAAAAAAGGAATTTTTGTTCCGTTTAAATCGTTTTTTGATCAATTTCTATTAAACAAATCGAATTTCATTAACACCATTCTCTTTTTTATTAAAAGAAGAAATTGACCACCTATTATTAAATTCTTCTACATATATTATTTATATATATAATTATTTTATGCTATGATAAAGAATAGGGTACTTGATGTACTCCAGTATCTCTCATTAAATAGTAAAAAAAAAATACTATTCTAAGATTAAAATGCCAAAGTACTATGAGAATAATCATTTCACTTTTCAATTGAATAATTTTAATTATTTTCCCCAATAAAAAAAGGTGGCTAAATAGTCAAAATATGAATTCTTATTTTGAATATTTTACTCGACTCGCTTTGAATGATTTAAAATAAAACTAAATATATAGATGTATATTTTAAACTGGTCGCTACAGAGCTTAATATCACAACAAAGTGTTACTATGGATACAGGGTACCTTGTGATCCTAAACACAGACTTATATATAAGTCTGTAGTGTACTGAACGACAGTCGACCCTATGTCAACTGCGAAGTTAAATCGTTAAACACGCTTGAGGGAAATTTTTATAATAATCAATGGTTCCGTATAGTGCAGATACTTTAAAATTTAAAAAAGAAAAATTCATATGGACTTGTGGACGCGTTTGAAATTAATTGCGAGATGGTCGCAAATCGACCGTAGGACAACTGAACGATTGATGCTTCGATGCGTCTTAAAATGACACGCGGAAGTCGAACCTCTCGAAGATCTACGGCGATCGGTAAACAATTCCAGCAGAATGATAGCGAGGATGAAGCTTCTGTTCGCACTGTGGAGAGCGATAATTACGTGAAACACGGTAGCACGCTGTCACAGAAACGATGGACCAGCTCGGAAGAGTCGAGACAAGAGTCGAACCGATCTTACGAACGAAAAATCAAAACAGTCAGTATTATTTATACAGCAAAACTAAAAGTAATTTAAAAGTTGTTTAAAACGTCTATAATAATTAACTGTGAATTATTTATAATTTGGTAATCACAAATTACAAATTGCAACTATATTTCAGTCGTACATATTTGTACATAATTAATATTCAATTAATATTTAAAAATGAATAAATGATTATATATATATAATTCACTCTGGCAGTGTATATGCTATTTTATTCATCAGCAGCGCAACATTGTATTGATCTAATTAACAATTAATTTAATAAAGTCTCGGTATTTTATTTGCGTCAATCATTTATATTATTTACCAGGTTGAGAAGCACTAGGTAATTATTTATATTTAATCTTTAGTTACAGCACGGATATATTATGAGGATATAGCGTACTCCGTTAGTGTCTCTAATTTTCAGTAAAATTCACTGATTAAAGTAAATGTGTAAAATCTTTATTTTGGAGAATCTAAAGAAGAGCCCCGTATAAATATTGTTGCCAAAAATTGTAAATTGTAAAAAATATTTAATAACGAATAAAAGCGAATTTTTCGAACTATCACGAAAATTATGAAAAATAAAAAAAATTTTTCCAAAAAATTATATTAATCGTATGTAATTTAGAAATAAAAATAAAGAAATTAAAGAAATGAACTATTGAAGGTGTATATTTTAATTAAAAACGTGTGTCAAAAAATATTCCCGTACAAGTGTACCTATATTTATTTCAACAAGTGAAATTATACACGATTCTTTTTTTTTTATAAAAAAGGGTGATTGCTATTGCTTTTTCACGCAGTCTGATGAAACTAGGTAGGGAAATGTATACCTATGTTAAGAACGCTTAATTTTTTTCTCCTACAGCGTCTCTTCATTTTTCGGTTTCTATAATTTTTTAACCTTCAATTACTGTACAAGGGTATGGTATACCTAGAACGTTTGAAAATTGCGCAGCATTTTACCCTTGTACAGTAATTGAAGGTTAAAAAATTATAATTGACCTTACTATTCAACATCCTAGAGTTTTCCTCGGAGACAAAATGACACTGAAAACACGGAGACCGAATCACCGGATGCTAAAAGCAATAATAAATCACGCAAAGCCGAATTATACTCGACTCGTGCAGAAAAAATGCGTTATTCAGACATTCACGCGAGCGAAGAAAGAATCGCGTCGGGATCTCTTGGGAGAAAGAGGAAACGTAGTAAACGGACTGAAAGACGAAAGCTTGAAGCACGGCCTCGCACGGCAGAGGCCTTTCACGATCACGATCGAGCAGATATCGGGTTATCTGTGAAACGCTATAGTGACAGGGAAGGTAGCGTCACTGATAAATCGCAGAGAAGAAAGAGGCGTGTTTCCCGAGGTAAAAAAAGAATATCCTTTAAGCGACATTCTTATTATAAGAATCAAGCTCAAAAAATTGATAAGAATCTATTCCAAGATCCTTTTCCATATTACAATCTATTTAAAATCTTTCGATTGATTAGTCGAGAATTTCGATTTTAAAGCAGTTGGGAAAGTTCAATTGAAGACTAAATGCTATTTTAATGCAAAAGTTAGAGAAACTTCAACATTTACGAGGAATAAAAATAAAATCTATAATGTAAATTTAATAATTTTCCACGCAAGAAGACGACGAAGTGCCCATCACCGAGATCTTGAAAAAGGCTCAAGAAAATGCGCGCACAAAATACGAAGAACCTGTGCCGCTTCCGGAATTGACTACAGACACAATTTATATTCAAGGCAGAAGCGGCTTTAGCGCCGTGAAAATTGGCGGATCGAGACGTGCTTTGAGAAATGATACGACACGTGCAACAAAAGGTAGAGAAGGCTGCGATTCTGCAGAGACTCGAACCTATACGCTCATAAAGGTAGCAATCACTGCGCAGAAATTTTGGAAATGTACAGGGCTCGTCTATCAGGGTCTCTTGGGCGGTATGGCATTTCTGCATTTCATAATGGTAAACATTTCTTCTCAACTACCATAAAAGTATTCCTTGATTTAAACGTAGATTTAGATATAGAAATTTAAAAAATGAATGTTATCTGATTCATGATTGCAGATTCATGTCTTTTTTAACACTTCGATGGAATTCATATCAAATTACTCGATTTTCTCCGAAATATATGCGAATATATTCTCATTCTTAATCGCTCTTTGCATCATCTCCATCTTCGATAAGTACGTTTGACTTTTAAAAAAGAAGATTCAACATAATTTAACGTTCGCCTTTAAGGCTCCTGTTCATTTATCACTACTAGCTCAAATTACATCATCAGAAGCGAGAAAATATACAATAAAAATTCTTATAAATAATATTTGAATAGAAATATTTTTCAAAAGAATATAAACCTTTGCAGTCGATATAGAACTATAGACTTATAAAATATTTAACTAAACTGTTTTCTTGTTTCGGGCAGAAATTGAATCATATTTATTTTTATATGTTATTAATTTGATAATTTATCATCGGTAAGTAGTTTATAAAAAAGTATATTTGCAAAAATTTACATATAAATATTATTAAACATCAAGATCTGTTTTGATCGAAAATAGAATTATTTTTCTTAATTCTTTTAATTTATTCTCATCAGTTTAATTTTTAATTATAATTTTTATAGTGTATTTCCTCGCTTTTGACTTCATAATCTGAGCTAGTAATGGTGAGTGAAAGAAATTTTAAATATCGTTAATTTCATAGAAGATATTGATGGTTTTAGATTCGATCTAGCGCGACTTGATACGGATCACTTGCGCGAGATTTACACAGATCACGCGAAAACTGCGATCGCCATTCCGCTTTATCTGGTAACGTTTGGACTTCATCAAGCATCGTCAAAGATGGACGATCAGTTAGCTCTAATACATTATCAAAGCAATGAAACATGGTCAAATGTAAGAATATAATGACGATTTAATAGCCTAACAGTGAAGAGACGTGTTTAAGATTTTTTTATTTGCGCTTATGTACAATGATTTTTCAGAATACAACGCAGGAGACTTTTCTGGAGGAGCTGAACGATTGGCAGAAGGTAATGATATCAAAGGACCTTCTTGCGATTTTCGCTTGGCTATTCGTCGCTCTTGGAACGAGGGACAACATGCTATTGACGCATCTCGAATCGATGGTGCAATACGCGAGCAACGTGGAATCCCCGAGATGACATTCGAAGAATGACTTTCACTGTCGAATGAAACAAATGTGTACGAAGTTCTTCCACGCGAATGTGCAAACTGAATACTATAAAGTATTGAAGACAGGAATATTTTAGAGAATAATTATTCACTCTTCTTTACGTAAAAATACTCACCGATGCATGTCGACTCGATCTTATCCAAACATAACGAGTCACGTCGAAATGATGTTAAAATGACTTGTATACTGTTTGGATATTTCAGGTACAAAGGATACGCTATAAACATTTTGAGGGACCAATGCTCCAAAGGAAAGCAAATACGATTTAAACATTTATTTGTAACAGAATAGCGTTTGATATGTACAATATGTATAAAGTTCGCCTAGACACTAATCGATAATACATGTATACATAATAGCAAAGAGAGGACAATAATATTAAGGTTAAAACCCGCTAAACAGAAAATAACAGTAACGTTACATCAATATTATTATAATTTCCCTCTCAACAATATAAGTGTAAAATGATTCATATTTTACAGATTGCATCAACATATTGTGGTCAGTATGTTAAATTTCCTTCTCTAGCAGGCAAGCGTAGTCGATCAATTACATTTATAAAATCGGTTGATGAATATGTTGATGTAACACCTAATACATAACAATTACATTACTGAATAGGCAATTATAACATTGATGTAATATTTAATCTATGTTCTGTTAGTCTGTGTTCAGCGGAGATAACATATGATGCAATGGTACAGTAGTAAAATATGTTTGGACTTTTTTGAGCGCGAGAACATCGGTGGAATCTGCAATTGCAAGATTGTGATCGTCAACGATCGGCCGTTGTGATCGCGAAATAAATTGCGTATCAAAATTCATACCGTGGGATACAATGGAGGGGAGGGGGGGGGGGGG
>NW_017299509.1:2259218-2274270 GCF_001594075.2 Trachymyrmex cornetzi
ACGCGGACGAAAGCATTTATCCATAAATAATGTGCAAAGGCTTGTACTCATTTGCGAAGCAACGAATATATACATGCTGCTTGTGTGTGTGAAATTTGTTACACGCTAAAGTCTCTCCTTTCCCTCTTCTCCGCTGGTTCCTCTTTAATTAATTAACAATTTACACCGCCACGACGTTCTTTTCTTTCTTTTTTTTTTATGTATACTCTAAAATATCTCTGAGCTTAACAATATCATGAAGGCACTGTTTACAGTTCTATCAAGTCGATTTTTGCCTTGTCTTCGCTGTACCGGATACAGATCGATCCGTCATCGTGTTTACGGCAGGTGGATTCGTTCGATTATACATATTTATTCATCGACGCAGTGCGCGCGAGTCAAGAAGAAAAAAAAAGAGATGTATAAACTAAACTCGATGACGTGCGATCCAACCGTAGGAAAATTGACATAACTCGATCAGATCTTTTTGTTATGCGGGAGAAGTCAGACATGGTCACGTGGCTACTCCCATAACGCGCAAGAAACTTTTTTGTCATGGCTCTGTACAATCGGTACTTGAATCGCGATTAAAAATTGTGCAAATTTGCAATGGCAGTATCGAGTCAGCGCCTTCGCGCGTGCAAAATTTCGTCGAGTTTATAAAATATTACGCTCGACAGAGAGATTAGACTTTGTGTACCCAGATAGCCAAAATGCAATATATCAGTAGTTGCCAGCAAATTCAATCATGATTTTAGAGCAAATTTCTATCTATTGTATCCTCCTTAGTTTGATTTTTATCATTACGATTTGCCATAATGTAATAACGGAAATACAGCAGAAATGGAGCATACTTTGCCATCATGATGTCATAATTTAGCAAACATGATAACGTTAATTGTCGCTAGTTTGATACTAAGATACTGATAATTAGATTGATAGTTAGATTGACTAAAATAACGACAACTAAGCTTGTTTGATGCAAGATCTGCTCGTTCGATACATTTCTACCGATATTAGGAAAATAATAAACTATCTCGACACCGTGTGGTTGCTGGTGTTCTACTGCAATACACAGTTTGCAATACATCGATCTCTTGGCAAATTCGGCTATCTGGCTAATTAACGTCAACGGGCTGACGATGCACTATAAAAAAGGATCCAGGCTCGTTTTTATTCAGGAGAAAATACCACAGAAAATATTCAAACACCACTGACAGCGAGAACTACAGTTTCGGCTAGTCGTGAGGCGCGCAACCAATCGGCTGCGCCGATCGCGAAAGGCCTTTAGATACATACTCGAGATAATTATACTGGTCCTGCAAATGCGCCCACGCACGCTTGTTTATTAAAAGTGTGTTCATATCTTCGTAATTTCTTGCGTGGGAACGCCGTTTGAAAAGGCACTAAAGCCGGATTTAAAACCTGTTGGCATTGCTGCGAGCTTGTGAAAATTCTGAAACGATACAATAAAGACGGTACCATTGCGAAATAAATCATTACGAAGGCACGAACAAAGCCGATCGATTTCAGAAGCAATCTTCGTGATACGTTTCAGTTTTTTTCTCTCATTTCTTTGTAATAGCACCGTCTTTGAAAGGATATATTTAATATCGTTGGTAATGCAGACGAGTCTTAAATCCAACTCTGTTGCACAAGTGTTGAACGATCAGAAGCACCTTTTGCCTTCAGATCCCGAGACGCCGGAACGATTTTTACAATTTATGCGTTTTTACCTTTGAACTTTCGCTTCCCTCTTTGATTGTCCGTAATCACGTAATTTGCGTAAAGTTCGCGGGAAGCGAGGTAACAATCGACGAAGACGGCGCCGTTTCTTTATCGTTACCTCTATTTTCACTTGTTGATACCTTTCTGAACGCGTTAGGGGAAGGGAGTGGCGAACGAGAGTCCGCGGTTGAGGATGATTCCCTTTCATCCGTACGATCCCGCGGCTGTAATCGCGCGTCCTCCTGCCCCTACTCCGACGATCAAACGGTCTCCGGATTGTTCTGCATGTATCTGCACCACGACTGGCCGTTGTTGTTGCCCTCGGGGCATTGAAGCAATTCTCAGTCGTCAAAGTCGTGCCTGAGCTTTATATAGAGGCAGGAACCGAGAACGATGCCGAAGAGCTCGAGGACAGACAGACCGAGCCCGACAGCGCCCAGGATTATCAGGTGGTCCTTCGTCGTTTCCAGGAACTTGTAAATGCAGCCCTAAAATGATAGACATTTATCGATCTTATGTAGAAATTACATACTTCTGTCGGAGAAGATTATTTATTCGCGTCGATATTTATTCTGAAAAATTACAGTTCTTGGCCATATTAGACGATTCTATTTTTTATAATTTATTGAGTTAAAGGGATCAAATTTATATTATATTATGATCTACTTATTATTGTCGTAATTGAATAAAATATAAGGTCTGTTCTTTGTCGCTGCACTAAACTGCACTAAAATATGAATTGTTTTAATACGATATTTACTTAACACTTACAATGTCCGTGAAAAAGTATAAACTTATTAACGGTTGCACATAGAGGGACGACAGCAAGGAAGGCGTGTTTTCTGTTTTTCTAATAAAAATTTTGTTTTATTTATTTATTTGGTATAGTAAACCTTAATTTAAACATTACATAATATTATTATCCCTAAAAAAACGTCTTTAAAAAAGAAAAAAATATATGCCAAACACATAAAAATGATATTGAATATTACATTCCTTTTAATAAAAAACGGATATGAAGTAAATGCAATTAGCCAAGTATTTCATAACGCAAGATACATAATATAGATTGAAAGTGATTAAAATGGTCAACAGGATTATAGTGAAGAAAAAAATTTGGCGTGCCCTGGTTGTATTAAAATGCAATATTCTAGGATCAATACCTTTTTCCATAAGAGTTTTTGGTGGATGCAAGTAAAACTACAAATATAATGTCTTTGACAGTTATATTAATAACAAAAGAGGAAATTCACTTTTTAGACATGTAAGGTAAACATAGTTGTCATTTCACTTAAGACAAATCTATCAAAAATCCGTACGTTCTAATATTATAGTTGGGAACTGTAAATCAAAGGTATAAACCCGCAAATTTTCAATACATCTTTTGGCCTTTAATATCTTACAATAATAATGTCATACTTATAGGAAAAGATTTATGCTTTCTTTCTTTCTAAGAAAATTAATTGAATTTAAGTACAGGCTAATGTCACATCTGATAATCAGTCGAGGAAAGCAGAAGTCGCAGCAGACATACCGTGTACTGAATATTGGAGGGATGATCCCTTTTCCCGCAAAGTAACGTCGGCGTCTTGCAGCAGCTGTCAGGTACGACGCTGCCGTTCTTGAGGACCTCCTCATCCTTATGCCACTCGCTCACGAGCCAGTCCTCGAATCTCAAGGCACCGCAGCATTTGAACTGCAAATTTCAATAATAATGTCTCTCACGATAACATTGGGAAGGCTGAAGAAAGTAGGTGAGTAGTTCCCGCGTGCCATGCATCCGTTATGTAAATATATTTCTCTCAGCTGTCTTTACTGAAGAAATTTTTAATTACTCTGTGAAAAAGGAAAGAAAGGACTTGATAATTAAAAATTTTATGACTTTGAATTAAAATAAATTGAAAATTCATTAAAAGATATATAAAAATATGATACTTTCTCGACCATGGGGCACGATACCATACTTCTTAATAACAAATAATTTTTTATAAACGATAATGTGTATGTATCAAAGGAAAAAGGGACAAATTTGTAACCGCATTAGAGCTTAGTCCGTTGTTAATTGTAAAGACAGAGAAAGGCCCATCTTTCTTATTCTCCAGTTCCGTTTACGACGTGCGCAATATAAAGTATACGCGGATAAGGCAGAAAGGGGGAACGATGATAGCGGCGATAGCAACGATAATAGCCGCGTGCGATAATAACGATAGCAGGACGCGTTATACGCCTGAGCATCGTGCAGTCATTGAGAAAGGAGGGTCAGAGGGAGCCAAGGGAGAATGGAGGGGAGTAGATTAATGGAGGTGAGAAACGTGTTCCGGCGGCGGCAGCAAGTTAAATGGTAACTTTAATGCGGGCACGTAATCCCGCGGGATTCATCGTGCGCCGGAACCATTAGTCGCGATAAACACTTCTACGGATCCTTTACACGTGCAGGCGTTACGGTCAACGAATTTCGCCTTCCTTCCTGAACACGCATAATTCGGCCGTCCCATCGTCTTGCATTAGAAGACGTGCTAAGATTAATCTAGAGACTAGATACAGATAAGCTACACGGTGTATCCAATTTGAGTTATTTTTCATCATTTCTGTAAGTGGTCATTGCCCCTACTCAATATGTCATTCATTTGATTAAAACACATATAACAATAGAATTAAATAATTTAACTCAATATATTAATTTAGCTTACATTTATTATTTACTAGGTGCATATGTTAATATGACCCCGTTTACTTTGAAATTATTAACCATAAGTAATTCAACTATACATGCAGGTTGAATTACTTAGTAATTTCAAAGTTATCAGCGGAAAATAGGTTGATTAAATACGTTTTTTCTTTAATCAAATATTTCGAATTAAAATAATACATTAATGATTAAAATAATACACCCTTGGAAGATAAAAATAATAAAATGTTATTTAATTTAAGAGAAATTGGTTTAAATTTAATTCTTTAATATTGAACAATGCATAAGACATTCTTCATTTAATTTTAATTTTTTGTTTCACAATAAAAATCTTAATATAATTATTTTCGTAATATAAATAATAATCCTCTTTTTAAGTAAATTGGAAAAATAACAAATAAAAATTAAAAATATTTGATGAACTTGCACAGAGGCAGCATTTGTTACAACTCTTACAACCGCGATCAATTATTTATCATTTTCTGAATGGATGCCTCCGAAGGACTCACCAGAAAAGAAACCTTTTCTTCGGAAAAACGAAATGCATTCGAACACGTAGACGTGTATTCGTTTATGTAGATATCTTAGATGCGACTTTCGCGTTATAAAAACTTATTGTGTAAAAATCGCGTGAAGAATGCACGAACTTTGTGCAAGTAAAAAACTATGTGTCAAGTTCTCTCGTTTAACCCTCCGGCGCTGATAGTAGATCTATAGAATCCATTCAATTATATTCTTTATATTACATTTGCAAATTTAAATTCTTATTAAAATAAATATAATATTCATACATACTGAGAAAATTTTCCGGTTGAAAATAATCGGTTGAAACAAAAAATTCTGATCAATCAGAATTCTGGTTATCTCTAACTAAAATTATAATAGATGCAACCTAAAAATTCAATATTTATCCATTCTCAATCAGAATTCCAATGAACTTTTTTTCAGTACATGCATTCTTTTTTATACGAGTTATGTTATTTTGGTTCTTTAAAATGAATTTGTCTTTAAATTAGTACAGATTAAACAGATTTCAGACTAAGCATCAATTGCGATACAGATTTTGACTTTAGCACCAGTAGATTCGTATCAATAAGAAAATCATTCGACTTCGTCCTCGACTGAGATAAAATCTAAATTAAAGAGAATATAGGAAGAACGTAGAGATAAAGTTTTAGTGAATATTCCACGTGAGAGATATATCAAAAAGATTTTCGTGCGCGCGTTCGTCACAGTACCGATGTATACGAGACATTTATTTCCGTTCGCGGAGTCGCCTTAAAAATTCCCGACGAGCGCTGTCGCGGTAAAACTCGATTTCCCGAACGGAATGAAATGCTTGTACACGTAGATCCTCTGTGTATAAATAAAATGCGAATCCTGAATTTCTCGCTTGCCCGACAGTTTCGCCAATTTCGGCGGACGAGAGGGGGTTTAACGTCGTCGTGCATTCCGCGTGAAGAAATGGAAACGAAAATCTCCTCGGGCGCGGCCAATGAGATCCGACAGAAGGGTGAAAATTGCGAGGCTCGATTTATCAGGGTAATGGGTATAGTGGGAGCGACTTAGCCGCCGCGCCATTATCAGTGCCGTAAATCGCATCACGTGTGCGCTTACAAGTCTAATCCAAATCAAGATGCTGCAGTCGGCGCAAAGGGGATCGAGATTACATGCACGCGATTAATACCCTGCGCGACGGAAATGTCCCTTTAAAATAGGCATTATGTGCGCGATCCTGCACTATCACTCATCCGTCGAATTAATTCTGCAAATATAACGAGCAACTACCTTAAGCCTACGATTAACAGCTTCGACTACTAAATGTAAATTTTCGTTTCGATTTTTGCGGGACGTATAAGCGCATTCGGAAGAGCGATGACGCGCAAAGCGACGACATCGCGCAAAAATATGAGACGAAACCGCCAAGTTTTTCGACGCGAGCTCACTGTGGCACTAATCGATTTATAGCGAATGGGCGGGAAACTGTTCCGCGATGCGATAACGATGATTTACTATTGTAAGGTTCTCGTAAGAGAGTACCATCGTCGGCGGAGGACATAAATAAAAGTGCCCTGCTCGCGTGATATCGTGGGCACAAAAGCCGCCGCCACCGAGCCATTTCGAACTGCATTCGTAAATTAACGTCGAGCAACTCCGAGATGACGCGGGTGTGGCTTTCTTCCAATCAAGGAAACGCGAAGAGCCATGTGGCGTTGGAGCTGCTGTTATCATTGTACAAAATATAATGTATATAAACTTAAATTGAATTAAACTATCAAAGAGATTATATTTTCGCAAAAATTCCGCAAGTATTATAATATATGCACGAGAGTTATTAGGACATCGGCCGCTATTAATAGCGAAATGTCTCTTTAGTGCGTGAAAAAGAGGGTATGAAAGACATATTTATTGATATTATTCTTACGAGAAGTGATTTTTTTTAATCTCTCATTAATATTTAGTAGATTTATCATTATTTAAATATATACAGTGAATGTAAAAAGTATTCGTATATCAGAGGGGATTTGTATTAGAAAAAGTATTTATAGAAACTAAACATTAATTCGAAATTTATTAATGAGTACGTTTTGTTCTAATATAAACAAAAAAAAAGAACGCCAACATAATCATAACTTAAGAAATTAAATATTTCTCGACTATACAAATATTTTTTGTACTTCCAAATAATACAATTTTTCATTTTTAAAACTTTAAGCTTTCGCATTGGAAAGTTGAAAATTTTCTCAAGTTTTGTTGGACACGTGACAGAAAGTGACACAAAGTGAAGAAAATTTCTCATTTTTGTCCAGTTTGTAGTTTTCTATATGTTAAAATTATCAAATTTACAGAAACTCAGCAGAAATAGTGACTTTTGAAAAGTAGAGATTTTAAGCTTTAAAACCCTTTTGTAAATTTAATTTCGTTCATTTTTTACGAAGTTACAGTTACTTGAATTTTAAAGTTTACAGTACTATGAACTTTTGTTCCATCCCAATACATGCATATTACTATGTTTCGTATACCGCTTTTACCATTTTACATATGATGAACTAATCACTTAGTGTTTATTTTTTCAGAACCTCTAATTCCCAACAAAGAAAAATCATTCTCAAATTGGCCACAATTGTTCATGATTAAAAGGGTACTCGCCGATTCTGGAACATCCTCCATTTGCCAACGACGATCATATTACGTATTGACAAGCCATACGAAACGTTTTCAGTAAACACTCAACGCCGGTATCATATTGCGTATTTCTGATGGCACCGCAACGATGAAGCACCATTGAAGCTGCGCAAAAACGTTACTTGGGGAAAGTCCATAGCGCACAAGAGATGCAGAACGGGAATAAAAATGACAACGAGGGAGGAAATTGATACCGTGGAGTGCACCGGTATTCGTGATATCGAAATACTGGTCGGTGCGTCCTATTTTGTTCGCAATTGTACGACGGACGACTCTTCAAGCGCAAACGGCCGTATATATGTATATCGCGGGTCGGCCTGAGAAATAAATAAGAAATTCTTTCCGATATGCGGGAGCTCTGCGTACTTACTTCTTTCTGCATCTGGTCGATGGCCGCGGTTTCCCGGGATCGCACAGCATAGTTCTCGAGGAAAGTGCGATTTAAATTCATCTTCAATTCGGGGCCAACTTGTTCCTCATACAGACGCGCCAGTGCACCGACTCCAGCTTCCAGAACGAGTACTGCCATCACCACGAAGACGTACTGTGTCGACAGAAGAGAGACAAGAGGGTTTAAGATTGGTTAAAACAACATCGGGATAGTCTTCCTGCAATTACGCGGTTACAACTCAGCATTTAACGCCTTTATCTTGGCTAATGAAAGGAGCGACGATGAAAGAGCAACGAATGTCTCTCCGTCTAACTGAATGGAAATTCCGATAAAAGCTGTCGAGTGAATTTTATCGGTAAAAAAAAAAGAAAGAAAAAGAAAAAGAAAGTGGAACGGCTTTTAATAATGAAGAAAGAAAGAACCGACTTGTCTCTTCAAGTAAATGCACACTCGCTTTATGTCTGAAAATAATTCTCCGAAATGACGTATGAAAGAATGATTTCTAACGTGCGCACTCTTCACAAACGTGATAAAGCCCGAGATTGAATCTGTCAATTCTACCGTTATATTTTCACACAGAGAAGCTTCACGCGTTATATAACGGTATTTATTTTCCGCGCCGTTCTCTCTCCCCATAGCTTTTTTCATGCCAAATCATTGATACACCCGATTCAAAATACGGATATCTCTGATGTACGCTTTCTATCGAAAAATGTATTTTTCGCGTGAAATGGCGTATTCTGCGTATAAAATTTTAAGTAAAAATTATATATATATATGTATATATATAGAGAGAGAGAGAGAAAGAGCGCAGGTTCTAAAACGAACGATGTTTAGTACCGTACTTTTGGATAATTTGTAATACGGATTTACACGGAGCAAAGCCACCGGGATATACGCAGAGTCACCTCGTTCTTTCGGAGTCATCGTCCTTCATCTCTCTCTCTCTCTCTCTCTCTCTCTCTCTCTCTCTCTCTCTCTCTCTCTCTCTCTTTTTTTTTCGAAGTACAAGCTAGCGCAACATATTAAAATTGCGTAATGTCCACCAAAGCTTTTCAGACTTTTCATGAATATAAACCCCTGCCGAGGGACGGAACGCGCGCCACGGCAATCCCCCTTTCCTATGAATATTCAAACCTTGGTGACTAACTATCGCTCGTTCGTACTTTCGCAAGATTTTGCGACCCGGAAGAGAGGAGAACGTATATTGAGAAACATGAGAGAGGGAACTTTTTCTTATTTAATAATACGAACAGTTATTAATTCTGTTCTACGGAGTGGCTTATGCATTAAGGCATCGCGCTTAGCTTCTCGCGTAAACTTAGTTGAATCGCGAGAGAGCAGAGCGTGTATCAGCGTGGATGAAATATTGGCCGATATATGTATACGGAGAAGAGGAAGTGCATGGAGAGCTGCATTGGCAGCTAATTTGTGATTGATTCTCGGCTACGCAGGGAATTAAGCCAATATCGCACGACTAAACGATGTCTACGCTTTCGCGTAGACATTTAGTATTCCTGGTTTAATACATGTAGTGATGAAAATGGTAAATGGTGTCGCAGAAACTGAAAGATTGATGGGAGCTTGCTAAAACTCATGATTTAAACATTTTAAGGGGATACGTCTACATTGACGAATCTTTTGAGATTGTTACATAGCACTATTGTGTTGCGTTCCATAAAATATTTCAATCCGCACAATTATAATAAATCATTCCAAGGCAATTCTAAATTTATATTATTAAATTCGTAATGTCAATTTATATCCAATTTGAATTATTTTTAATCATTTCTACAGGTCGCCGTTGCTCCTATAGAATATCAATATATTGTTAATTTAACTAAAACAATGGAGTTAAACAATTTAATTCAAGAAAATACATTAAATATATTCGACCCAAATTTAATTTATTATTTAATAAATACGTTAATAATAAGCGTTATTTACAGTGAAACGTACTAACCACGGAAATAGATTGATTTATATTTTGACACACACGGAAGTTCGAAATAATAAAATATTATTTAGCTCAAGGAAAATCGGACTTACTTGCTCTTTTAATATTTACAGTATACACGGTAAATACGGTTTTGCTGAAGTATTTAAAAATTTGGCTAGACGTAGATTAGAAAATAATTTTGTTGGACTATGAAAATAATTATATATAGGACGTTCAAATTGATTGCTAAAATATAAAAATTGTTTGCAACATTGCTTATCATGTTTAAGTTTCCTAAATTATTTTCAAGGTCCAACAAAATCATTCTTTCCGTGTATATAATATTATATATTAAAAGAAAGATTATTTTGATGGTTCGACAAAATAATTTTTAGATTTGTGTATATCTAATAAAAGTATTAAATATCTTTCAGCAAAATCATTGTTTCCGTGTATATAAAAAATAAACAAATAATGTAATTTACGAAATTTTTTGAGAAAGCCTTTAGAATATAAGAGTTTGAAGATAAGCTGTTTAATTATAACCAGAATGGAGCAGTGTAAAGATATACGCCACGTTTGCGGAAAACCGCGTTCACCTCGACCTTAAAACTGATTAACAACGTGCTCTTTCAGTTTCCCAATTAGATCGGGACGTGCAAGTTAAACGTATATGCGAGAAATTAGAGCAGCCAAGAGTGAGTAAGACGATGACCGATCGGGTTCCCGCGTAAACGCATCTAGTCCAGATGCGGAGTAAAACATGGAGTTTGCGACGCAATAACGCATGATAATTCGTAATAACAGATTGCCCGCGAGCAAACGAGCGACGACGCGAGGTGAATGTTCTACGTCGACTTTCATCTTCGTAGTCGTTAGTCAGTATCCGTTTCAGTCATTAAGTCGGAACATAGGGAGCAGGCAGAGATGAACACACGCGGATCGCAACGCTTCCGCTTCGCATCAGCCGTTACTTGGAACTCCAGAGTGCGTTGGGAGTAACATTGAGAGGTTGCGACATCCGCTGCCGATCTCGGTACCTACATGTGCTATATATCCAAGTGTACGTACATATTAGTAACTAAGTCAATAAATCGTACGGGATGTATATACGTTATGGCGGAAACGATGCGGAGAGGGTAGGAATGGCAATCGACAGTTTGCAATTGGTGAGGAGGCTGACAGTGAAGGGGAGAGACGATAGATTAAACGCACCAATTGCTTTTTCACTATATATCTTTGTGTGTGTATGTGTTTGTGTAATAAAAGAAAAACACGAGCGCGCACACATGTGCGTGCGCGCAATTTTGACCACGAGACGGAAGCCAGTTGAACGTTCTCGAATAATAGTTAGAGACCGATGCTTTGCGGGGCTAACGGGGGGCGTCGGAAAACGTGCAACCTCGACTATCAAGTAAAGCTTGTTGAAACAAGCAAATCGAAACTCGAAGCACAAACCTGGAACACAATAACCCGTGGGAAAAAGAGACATGACCAATGTATACAGCAGAGTACACGGTCCAAAACTCTAAAGAGTCTAAAGTGTGTATATATTGTAGGATTTCATTAACGCCCTAAGTAATATTACCTATATATTTAATACCTTACATTGTAAAAATTTTCAAAATATATAACTTTTATAAACTATAATATAGAGTAGATAGGATTTTTTTTAAAGAACTTCATAATGAAAAAGCGTAATGTAGATTATGGAAAAAAGATTTTTACGCTACCTTGTAAATCTTTCTTAAATCAAGCAGGAAATGTTAGTTTTCTCTTTCTTTAGCATATAATATCCGCAGTATTTTAGAATTGCAGCGAATGTTGGAACTTGCAATAAATTTAGTTAATGTTTTTAATCTTCTGAGCATGGATAGCATCCTATTGTGTTCGTCGTTATGCACAGTGCAGCAAGATAAACTTCGTCTTGAGATTACCGTCGCGAGACATTGAGAATGGAGTTTAAGCCGGTCATGGTTCTTGGACTTAACACGAACCTGTGATGGAAACAAGAGCAAGTACCGGATTGCGAGTCGCATGGAGAAGACAGACCATGAATGCACGGATGAGTACTGTATATTTGACGAGATGCCAATTACAACTATTGCTCTAGTAGGAACTTCAACATAAAATAACTATTCACTATCGTCATATCTTAATTAATGATTATACCTTAATGAGATTTAGACGTTTACTAAGTTCGTTGATCTTTAGAAAGCAAGTCTATTTTTTAAATCAGTTACAGTTTTTCTCCTTGAATTAGTCAAATTTGATATAATTTATTATTTCATTGTATTTCTTCTCGAAATATGACAATGAAATTGTTCCGGTGCTACTGTAGTGACTCACACATTCTGTGAAGATTAAAAAGAAATTAAAGCATTTCTATTGTATTAAATAGTACAGTTACTGCTTTAACAAAATATTGTGGCTAGATATATAATCCTCCGGAGCTGACGTTATTTTGTAACATAGTTACTGACGCTCGGCGTCTTATATGTACATATACATATAACACCTATTTAATTTATGTTAATAAAGGGGCACTAATTAATTTCAAGAAACCAAAATGACATAATTAGCGTAGAAAACAAATGAATACTAAGTATAATTTAATAAGAATAACTCAAATTTGCAGATGTGACATAAAAAATTGAATTGTTTGACATTTTTAATAAAGAAATTCATATGATTGAGTGGATCCAATAAAAATCTACCGTCAGCTCCAGAAGATTAAAATAATACAATATCTATAAGCGCCGTAAAATGTTGAGAATCAAATATATAATTTAAAAGTCAGGCATTAAACAAATCAATTCTATATTTCTAAGAAATCATACTTTGAATACTTTTAAACGTGATTCTAGATCAGAATTCTGAGAAATGCACGGGTCGACACACAAACAAACAAAATCGATCGCAAAAAATAGACTGAGCAGACCATGCATTATGTACCTATAACTTTCTCCGTGTATGTACTCATAAAGCCTTTTCTCTCCTCCGTCGAGTCGCCAACTCGTGTTCATTATGTGGATTTACCTACCCAACACCGGCAAAAATCTTAATTGAGTACCATATAAGGTCTTGGCTAATGAGACGGTTCGCTCGTGCCATCCGTGTATAGATGGTGAAAGGGAGCAGAGGACCAACAGGAAAGCCGAGGCAAAAGGTTGCCGAGGCAAGAAGGCCTTCCAGGGAGGTGGCTTTCTTGCCTCGAGGATCGCCGATAGTTTATCGCTGCTACGGTGGATTAAGCTCGTTACCTCGCCGTTATTAGGCAGCAAGCACTTCCGGATCACGAAAAAGAACGATGATAGTATCGGCAATACAATACGTATAGACAAATATCCAGTAACGAATAGTATACTATTAATAAAAAAAAAACGGTAACGACATAGTAGTAGTAAATTGACGTTTTGTGTAAAGGCAAATCGTACTGGTAGATGTAACGGATAAGATCATCAAGTAAAAGCCATGCGTATGATATTTGAAAGGAAAACACTAACAATAAGTAGAGGAACGAGTCGCTCGATTGGATGAAAACGTCTTGCGTTGATTGTCGATAGTTTCCCTAGAAACAACAACGCAGGTTATTATTTTATGATTACCAAGGCATAAGAGAGGATTTTGCGAAAGTAACTATTCTCACGAGTCTCAGTTTAGAGAGAAACTAGCGGTTCATTCGCCATTAACGATATTAGAATTTACCAGACAACGAGCTAACTATGCGATAAAAAGCGACATAATGTAATGAATGCATGTTGTTAAAGGTACCATTTCACCATTTGTATTTCGACGTTACACTTATAATATATTCATTAGTATACCATGAAAGATATTATTATAGTTTCTACCATAATAAACGTTCGTGGAATTTTAATGTTATAAACGCCGTTTATATAGAATTCCTTCCTTCTCTTCCTTTTCTTCTTTTATATTTTTTGTTTAACTTCTTTATAGCTATTTTCGTACATCACTGAAATTGACAATTGATATTAATATAAAATAAATATAAGATCAAAGAAAAGAGCATAAATTAGAATTAAAATAGTTTCATCATAAAAAATCGAAAAGTGATCGTAAAAGATCGAAGACGTTTCATACTCAGCTGTCTTCTTCAATTCATAAATTAAAATAGAAAAATATAAATTTTGTAAGTTATTAGTTTTATCATTTAACTCATTTTGGTCTATATTTCCGTTTTTCTAATTTTTCTGCTGTTGTAATTTTTAAATTACTTAATCATCTTCTATATTTCTTTCCTTCATGTTTTTTATCCTTATCGTTAGATTTTTATTTTTTAATCTGCCTTGAAACATTTATTATTTGACTATACTTTTAATAACTGTCTTCAATTGGCTCTTAATTTACTGACTTAACACATTTTCGAGAACGAGAAATTGATTATTTACTTTTTAAAACAATTCGCAATCTATCTCCATTTTTTATTACCATGACTTCCAAGGGTTTTTATTATTTCGTTACGTAATATATATGTTTGGTTTTTGATATGGTTTCTTGGTGATTGTTATTTATTCTCATATAAAACTTAATTCACATCCAATATTTTATAGTTTATGTTTTAATGTGTCTTTTTCTATTTCTTTATATTATATTTATGTTTTCCTAATTTTTAATTTATGAATTGAAGTAGATTCTGTGAATATGAAACAGTCTGTAAGTTTTTTTTTACAATTTACTTTTTGTCGATTTTTTAATGAATAAATTAATTTAATTTTAATATTTTTGTTTATGTGCTTATTTCTCTTGTCAAAGTCTTATAATTATTTATTACTTTGTATGTGTAACGAGCTTGTATTTCTTTATATATTTTAACATTCATACAAATATCAGTTAACAAGTTTTATATCCAAAGTTTCCCACCTGCAATGAAGAAGGTAAATAAAAATATAAAGAGAGAAAAGATAACTATTTAAAAGAACAATTCTTTTTTCTGTTTCTCCTGAGTTGTTCTTGTTATCGTAGTTGAATAGCGAGCGACTCCGTTATCTTGCAATAATTGTGCAATTCAACAACTTGAAGTCGGAAATGTAATTAGGAAAAAGGTTCCTGACTCGCAAGAGAGTATCCAAATAAGCGGAATAAAACGCAGCGCGTAAAACAATAGGACGATACTAAA
>NW_017299509.1:2274287-2453437 GCF_001594075.2 Trachymyrmex cornetzi
AAGAAGGGAGAATTAAGAAAATGCTGTCAGGAAGTTCTTAAAGATCACCGATATAACTTTGTTAAGGATGAAGTAAAATCGTTATTCTGCCATGGTGACGGGCGCGTTTGCGGGAAGCGCGGACTCGCGAATTTTCCGCAGGGCGGAAATTATGCTTCTCTCGGCAGGACAGCGGCTACAATCAGGCAGGATATTGTTCGTTTTCGTGAATGTATGCCGGGAACACAACGAAAATGCAGAACGGAAAATTTTGCACCTTCCTATTATTGCGATTGCAAAGCGCGATTTTCCACGTGAATTCCCAAGCTTCGTCGCAAGTGTCGCGATGAACTATAAAAGGATTCTCTTTTTCATGTCTCATTTCTCGGTGTGATACAAAAAGCTCATTTTCCTTGAGCTTTTTCGGACAATTTCATCTCATATGTATATTGTACTTGGTGAATCTTCGGGATACCTTGTGATATGTTATTTAAATATCGCGATGTGAACGCAAAGAGCTAAAATATATACAATACGAAAAATTTTAAACATTCGAGAGGTCTCTATATCGATAAATTTGAAGCAACTTGCAAGACACACGTACAATAATAGCGTGTGCTTACCGAGCGAAGAAAGAGACGCATATACAGACGCGATCCTTCGCAAAAGGTAAGAAAACGGTCGTTTTATACCGTTCGTGATCCGAGACGTCCAAAGAGAGCGGGAGAGCATAAAAATGAAACAATAACGGCTAATACTATGCAAAGTACTTTCAACCTGTCGTGAAGCTCAACTTTATGCTTTAAATTAAATTATGCTATGAACTTATATGGCCGTTATTTCAGGAATGGAACGCGCAAACAATATGATACAGCGTATCTATTTTTATGTTGTTGGTTACGTAACATATTGCCTCTCCACCTTTTATTATTAAAAGTTGAACGTTAAATTCTCCATGTAAAATAACTCTGTAGCTTGATCTTCCATGAAGCTTACGCTGAGAAGTTAAAAAATTCTGAAGAATTTGTTTGTCAACAGATAACAATGGAATACTCTGTGCTCGTTCAAAGTTTAATTTTTAATTGTTTGCAACAACAAATAAAATACTGCAATTATAATACAACGTCCTAATTTATTATTTCCGCATATAAAACAGTAATGTCATAAACTAGGGGAGCTTCAAATCGCTTAAAATTTTACCCGTTTTTACTGCGAATGTCCCAGTCCTTGTATTCATAATATACTCGTACCGCTAAAAGGATTAATGTTAAATAAAATGAAATATAAATTTATTCTCTTATTTTAAAAGTGACACGATTAAAAAAATAATGATTTTCGAGTTATTACCAAGAATGAGAGTTAGATAAAGATTACTTTATTAATCATCAAAAGTATATTAATTTAACTTCACAGTGTCCGTTCGCCAAATAATGTCGGTATCATATAGAGATTAAAAAAAAATCATAATGCTTTTATAATAATGATACTTTGAAATTTGCCGTTTTTGTAAATAAAAAGAAGTCTTCTATATATTTAGAGTTAAAATAATTTTGGTGATTAAAGTTTGACGAAGAAATTGTTTTATTTTGAATTTAGTTATTTTATTGATCTCAAGGTAAATATAAACAGTTGGTGATAGTTCAATTATATGACTTTTAATAATTTTATTTCAGATTTGTAATAATTTTTTAAGACAATAAAAATGTCACAAAAAGGCGGTTTTTTAAGGGTTTTGAAAGAAAAATAACAAAAATGACATTTAATAATGCTTCTAAGAATACATATATATTTTTTTATAATCATATTTTCTGTTAAATTAAAACACAGTTTTTCTCTTTTTCTGAAGAAATCAATTATTTAGTTGGTTGCATTTGAAGTAAAGGAACGAAATTATTACAAATACGTTCACGTCAAGTAGCAATTAAAATATATCGTACGCTTATTAAATACGCTATTCAGTGATGCGACGAGCTGGAAATACATCAAGCAGTGTTATCTGCGAACCGTAAAAAAAGATCGTTGAAACTTTATCAAGCTATTACGAAAGCATCCTTGAAAAACGGCATCGAGATAATTAACGGTGAGAAACAAGCTCGTCTCGCGAGCAGCGTTTTCCCTTTCGTTGCGATTGTACGCGCCTTACCGAAAGGAGAGACGACAGACAGCAGCGCAAGAAACGCCGCGCCGCGCCGCGGCCGGTTCACCGTGGCTCGTTTCGTCCGCGGGCGACGAGAGAACCGCGCAATTATAAAGACATTAAACTTGACGAGCTCGTAGTGCCGACCATACCTCATTGAATCTTTACCGCCGCTGAAGATTGCCGTGCCTGCAAAAAAAGGGCGCGATGTAGAATTCCAGGTCCGTCTTACGAGCAATTCGCTCCGGATAACTCGGGGCGGTTCGTCTCCGAGTGTCTCGTATAACCGGCGACCGGGTTTCAACAGGAAAGACGAAACGGGAAATTTTATAGGAATACCGTTTGTGCTGGACGAAGTGACGACGCGCATCACGCAAATTTATCGACCTGAAAGTGCATCCTGCCATTAAACTTCCAATAAATGTTCTTTATGTTAGATACGTCGTTTTGTGAGATACGACCGAGAGAATTCAATGATTGCTTTTATCAGTGCGAAACAGCAGTAATCGCATTCAATTGCAATAGATTTTTTCTTATTATTTGAAATAGAGACAAAAAAAAAATATATATAACTATGCAAAATGTTTTGTTTACATAAAATCCTTTCTTCTCACATTCATTATGTTTTGAATAATTGACAATATCTTGTAACCGATAGTGAAATCTGAAGAACTCGGGGCGAAGTTTTCTTTTCGAAAGCACGTGACGAAGCTTGTTAGAGTTACGATGGCAAGTAAACGGAGATCCTCGAAGCCGGATGGTGAGCACCTTGTTAAAACGTGTCCATATTGAAGAATAATGACCTTTTTGATTGCGAATCTTGAAATTGTTCGACGTATACGAAAAGTACTCTGTGTTTACATTATACTATTAAGCACTGTATACAAGTACTCACGGACGAGAGAATACAAGCCTGATTAGTCGCTCTTATGGCAAGTGAAAAGACTAATAATTCCAATTATTCCAATAAACAAAATTAAGTAAAAAACTTTTAAACATCTTTTAACTTATCAAATTATGTTGCATTAGCATTATACCCGTATCAGATTAGAAATTAGAATTGAAATTAGAATTAAAATTAGATTGAGATTGAACGAACTAGAAGAAGGAAAATCAATATTTAGTGAACTTCGCTTTTATTGATCAAATTCTAATCCAATCTCAATCTTAATATTTTATATATCATATATCAAAAAATAACACGAGAAAAAAGTGAACTAATAATAAATAAAAAAAATTTGAAAAAAATATTAGGCACCAAGATCCGCTTTGACCGAATAAGGTGTTTTATTTGTTGAACATTTCTCTCTGTCATTTTCATCTAATATTTCAAAAATGTATACAACAGGCCTGAGAAAGTATTCACTTCTTTGCTGTTCTTCTTTCAATATATCTTTGAATCAGCGATCATGCGATCCCTGCGTAATTTTCCCCATAGTCCGTACGCCATTCATCTTCCCTCGATAATAAACACCCCAAATAGCGTTTTGCGGTCTACGCAGTACCTTTCCAGCCGACGGTGCTTGTCTTTTTCCTTCCACGACTTATTGTTCTCTCGCATAAATTAGCCACGAGCACCGCGATCAAGGCACGTCGGATACTTAGAAAGTAATGCAGTCTCACCCGAAGCATTTGGATCTGATGCGTCCGGGAGATGTTAAACTGGTTCGGAGCAAGTCTGAGGCGTCAAGCTCTGTTCCGGAGATTCTGCTGCCGCGATACGTCATTCCCGCGGCTGCTAAATCGAAAACGTAGACCGGCGGCACTCGCTCCGAAAAAAAAAGTCGACGGCCCTAAAAACTCGACCACCTCTTATTTTGATTGCGACTTCAATCAAGTGGTTTATTCAATGTGCGTTTTATTACCTTCGTACAATCCGAGTAGAAGAAAAGTAATCTGGACTACCTGTGATTGGACTATCAATTATATTATTACACTTTCCAGATAAACTTTTGAGAATCCTTTTCGCAATTCTTAATTCTTCAATCAATAGATAATATTTGAAAATTTATTTATTTATTTACTTGAGTAAGTACAGTTATAGGTCAAGAACGATTTAAAATAAGAATCTACAATGAATCACAATACGACAATGGAAAATCACCGTTCATAAAATTTAAACAAAATCTGTTAACAGATCTGTCAACGAATGTTTTTGCTTTAACAACATCTGTATAACAAAAATCTGTTTTTGTAACAACACTTGTCAAAATACCATCTTTTTCTCTATTAAATAACCCTGTTATTGTTATACGTATTATCTGTGCTAATAAATAATAATAACGTTTAATTCACAACAGTCAATTATTTCATTTCATTATATAAATCTTGTAAAGTGGACAGGCAAATAAAATCTCTTACTTTTATAATGTAACGTCGGTCGTCGCGACTAATGACGTTAATTTACTGTTTGCTGACACAAGTAATGCAAGCGAATTGGCGTTCATGAGATGTCCATGTGTAAGCAAGTTTCTTTGCATCCGTTTATTGCATACCGCTGGACAGAACACGGCAGATTGTGCACGAGATGTGCACGGGAAAGTCTTATGCAATTAAGATCGAGCGGATGGATGGAGTCGTGATTCGAGAGAGTGCAGCGGCGTGCAAGTGGTAGTATTACCCGGTGATTAGTGACGGTTGTTGTCGAGTGATTTAACGTTTCTTTTGCACCGCAGAGACGGCGAGTCTCTCTCGAAGCGCAGGTAATTTATCACGTTGACAAAGATCGACGAAATAGTCAATCGATAATGTGTGAAAATAATAATAAAGAGGATTATGGTTGTAATAATGTCGTAAGAGGACGATTAAAAAGCGCAGTTCATAGCCGTGGCGCTTCGGGAGGAAAATCGCGCAATTAAGACTGAACTAATGATTCGGGAAGTGGTACGGGTTAAGTGGAATTATCTGGTGATTAGCGACGGTTATTACGGGTGATTTAGTCCTCATCTTTATTTGAATAGATGAATCGCCCGCGTTAAAAACGTATTACGCGTTTAATCAGATAAAGCGGAGTATGTAAATAAAGACCTTTCTCTTTAAATGTAAATAGCCAAAATATATCTTTGTTTAGTGAAAATTATATACACTGAAAGAAAAGTGTTTGGCATTTGTACTATAATTACATGGTAAAATAATTATAAATACGAGATTCGTTTTATTATTATTAAATATAAATAATTATATTTATAGTTCTATATTTAAGAAAAATGTAGTTGGCACTAAAAATTACAATTGCTAATAGCAGTAATAGCTATAAAAATGGAGTTTCTAATAATAATTATTTTACTATGCAATTACGGTCACAAGTACCAAACACTTCTTTCAATGTTACAAGTGTCATATAGTATCATTTGTCACATTGATGAACGAAGAAAGACGATTTCTTGAGTTCGCAGGGAAGAAAATAATTCGTCTTGTACTCGAGACAAGCACTTATGCAATTAAGATCGTGATTTGTGCACACAAGAGGCCCTATTGGCAAATGCCACTCGGCAAAAGGACTTTAACTGACGATTAGATTGAATAAAAGATAATTCAATTTCTCCGATTAGACACCTCGCGGAAGTAACAGTGTTAATGCTCAGTCAACAGCGATTTACCGCTCGGAAAACTAATTGAAGTGCAAGTGAAGATGTCTATGTCTACGATGATCATTAAAAACTTCACTTTCTAAATTTTTTTATAGACACATCGTAGAAAGCTTGACATTGAATAATATTTGCATCTCAATGGATTATACATATATACACGTTATAAACGCGTACAGAAATAAACCGACGCGGCGATGAGAAGTGGCGGCATAATTTCCAGGGAAACCGCATGGCGGAACACCGCGGTTAGTAACGATCGGCAAAGCTCGTTACTGGTGTTTAACTATCATTTAGGCAGGATTAAAGATAATCCAGTGGTCTGTGTCGTTGGAGATATAGCGAAAGCGCGAGCTACCACTTACGATCGTCGCGGTAACTCCTGATTAAGGTCGATTTATTACCCGGCGAAGGGTACCCTTTCTGAAAGGGGGAATGTGAACGGAGATAGGGGAAGGCCGCTAAATATATCTCTCGATAGGCTTATCGTGGGTGACTATTATAATTCCCGGAAATAAAGAGTTCTCCATTGAAGAATGATTTATGAGAAGTAGCCTATATTATATCTTTCTTTAAGTGAATAAGAAGAATGGAAACCGAGTTTTCATGGAGTAATATTTCTTCGAAAGAAAGTTAAGTATAACGGGAAGAACGGTTTTGTTGAAGTATTTAAAAACTTAATTATACTGAGAAAAATGTTCCGACTTGTTGAAACTAACAAAAGTTGATCCAACAAGAATGACATTTCAGTAAGATCAAATAAAATTTTTGATAACTAGAAATTCTGTTTTGTCTCACCTCATAAATGCTATTCTTGTTGGACTCATTTGTCAGTTCAATCAAAACATTTTTCTCAGTGCAGATATAGATCTAAAAATAAATTTGTTGGATCATTAAAATAATTATAGTAGTAAAATTCTTACACTAAAAAAAATTCCTGTTGAAAATGGGTAAATTAGAATTTTCTAATTAAATGTCCAATTATGATGACCGGAATTAATTGATATAATCAGCATCTTACTGGTTCGTTCATTTTCAATTAGAATTTTTTCTCAGTATAAATGTGATGAGCTGCAAGCATGATACTGCACAAAGTTTTGACATTCTACTAACCTTACTTTATCCTGTATAATTATTTTGATTTAAATCAAGTCGAAACGCGTACGAAATTAAATGTATGTCTAACAGAAGAGACAATATAAATTTATGTCTAATATTATATTAGCGCACTAATTACCCACTTTCCTGAAATTTTTGGTACTTTAATTTGTTAATTTTTGAGGAGTCTGATTCTATCATATTTAATAATTATTTTGATAGTTCAATAAAATTATTTTCAGATATTTGTATATCTAGCTAAATTTTTAGCAGAACTCTTATTTCTGTGTAGTCTTTAAACCATTTCATAAATGTCTAAAGAAAATGGGATCTGAACCGCAAATTTATAGAGAAAGTTTATCGCTCCCTGTTGGGATCGGGGCGACTGTAAAATAATATCGCGGGACAACGCATGGATGCACAATTTGTCAAACTCGGAGCATGAGGGTGTAGACTGCATACGAAGGAGGCGGTTCGTTCTAGGTGTTCCAGGTATTCCTCGGAAGCAGCGGCGTGGGGCGTATTAAATAATCTGTAAACACAGCGATGTACGATGTACGCCGCAATAAAGGAATTCTCGCGATGCGATATATTCCTGCTTTACTTTATATAAGTTCGTATTAATGCATGTTAAATTACAGCCACACGTGTGTTCGCGCGTATGTGTGGTGGCCGAGTATCACCGATGAATAACGTCCTTGGTGGCACGCGCGGGTTAAGCCGCTTTCAAAAATATGCCAGCACCTCAATAGCTCCAGTCGGCCTCGGGCAGCATCGTCGAGACTTTGTCGGCCGACGGCGATAATGTCGGAGGTGGAAGACTATGGGTAAGGTCAAAGGCGAGCTCGAGAACTTCCCTTACCTGAAGGTTCAAAGGAGGAGGTCGGACATTGTTAGTAGCGACTTATTGAGGGAGAGCGGATCCGGCGCCCAAGAGAGTCGCCAGCACGGTGAATTATCTCATATCGACATTACGGTTCATTGTAATCGGTGGCGGGATTATCGATTTTTCATTTATAACCCAAGAGAGGTAAGGGGTTTCCTGCACGTCGTTGAAGGCCAAAGCCGCGTATTTTTAGCGACCGCGCGCGCTCGGGAAGCGTGAAATTTGCGGAAACGCGAAAATACGCTCTCGCTCACGCAATGGAACAAAAATAGCATCGCACTAACGATTAATCCGCAAATTACATTTTATACTAAAAACTGCATTCTATGTATTATGTGCATCGATAGTCGTAAACCATAAGTTATAAATACAAATTTCGTCTTGGGCGGACAATTTACTATCTTAGCAAAACTCCGATTTAAATTCGTCATAACATGATTAAAAAGTAAGATATTGAAATTAAAAAATGTATTTTATAAAATACATGCAATATGGGCATGACTTCAGATCAGAATTTCAAGATAACGTAAGTAATCTTTTTTTACAAAAAATTTCAAATCTTGCAAAAACTTCAATTTAATCTCAATTATTTTGGAAACTTAACGTGCTGATGAAATTTGATTTGTATTGGTATTATTTTCAAAAATCTAATAAAAAAACATCTTGTTTGATTAAAAATAATTTTTGACTGTCAACTATAGCGTTGTCATTATCAAAAAAATAAATTATAAAATATATAAAAATAACAACTAAGACTGCAACGAGATTGCGAAGCCTCTTTGGACCGGAATATAACATTATCGCGATCAAGAATATTAGTGCATGAACATTATTAGTGAACAATAGTTCATTTTGTCGAATTAGTTTGCGTTGAATAACGATTTTTAATTTACTCGCGTAAATCCTACAGTTTGTTTTTTTTTTTTGCTGGTCACGTAACTAACTGGCTTCCAACTAACAAAGACTGCCCTGAGCAATAATGTTGAAGCCGCTCAGCTAAGTCAAAGGAATGTTCGAACCCGTAGGTGAAGAGCGGCTCAACTTCAAGCAGCGTGCTCGAGCTACTTTGAGACGAAGTTGTTCTTAGGAAGTTACAAAGAACGATGTTAACAACGAATAGCATAAATAAATTCTTTTGAAGTCCCTTGAAGAATCCACCGTCAATTGACATTGGCAAATGATCGTTAAATAAGATGAAAGGATACTTTCAAGTCGACAGTATAACCAGCGCAAAGTGAAGATTTCAGAGGAATACATGAAATTTAATCGGCCTCAAAAGCAGTTGCTAACAATAGTTAATTGAATGTTCTCTGTTTGCCTATCTGTTATAAACAGAATCATGATTTAAAAGGAGAGAGTTAATTAAACTACACTTAGAGCTAATTGATGTTAGTACGAAACCGTCCATTAGACAGTTAATACGAACTTTGTTTAATAACTTCACACTGCAGCTACCGCAGAAGTCATTTTCATATTGCGTGTATGCAGCTTCTCTCTGTGACCAACTTGGCTTAAATATTGCTCTGTGTAGATATGTATCTATATTACTTTCTCTCTCTCTCTCTCTCTCTCTCTCTCTCTCTCTTTCATCTGCAGTCTTCGTATCTATACCAGTTTCTGATATCTGGTCCATTCTATTTCAGAAGCCCTATGGCTTATACGCTCCGTGAAAGATGCAATCGAAATTGTGATACAATCTAGAAAGAAGCGGAGGAAACTTATTGCATCTCATCTCTTGTCTTATTTTTTATACTTATTTTTATACGAAACAGCCCTTCTTTTCCGAGATAATTTTGGTTCTACTTTAAATATGTATAATTCTATATAAATGAATTCTTGAATATAAAAAACGTTTTGTGTGCATCAATTTGAAATTTCACTTGCCTTATCTTTTCTTATAACCGACAGGCTATAAACGAGACATATTGTCAAGATGGTTGCGAGATGACTTTCGATAACCGACTGAAGTGTTCGACATGATATCGATTGCAAACAGCAGCCCATAATGTATCACGACATTGCGGACGATCGCGCGCATAAAAGCACATCTAGCATCCCCGATAAGAAGTACCTTTAAGAGCGATACCTCGTTTGTATCCGATACTCAACTTTGATATCTACACTTCTTCGCTTTTTCAGGAAGACATTCTCGTGACATATCTCGATCTCTCGCTTGCAAACCGGGAAATTAATTACTTGGATGATACCATCTTGTTGATAAATGATTCTCTCTTAAATCGATAAAATGGACGAAAAACATACGCGCGATTTCCTTGAGTGATAATGAAGTCAGAGTTGGCAAACTTGTTATTTATCGTCATTTTAGTGGAAAACCATCTACTTGTGGGATAAAAGCAAAGCGGATCACATAATTTATTTGTCATTTATCATCAAATGAATTAAGATCTCTACGAGAATTGACAGAATATGCATGGAACGGGATTATTACTGTAATCGATCCGACTATATTACTTCGCGTCAAACTCTGCAGTAACACTTCCCACATCGGTTTCTGGAAGTCGATTAATGTAATTCGGACGTGGCGATGATTAATGAGTAATTATAATCAATTCTGGATGTAATAAACGTAGCACCGTATACAAAGTCGAATAATGAAACGGAACGAGTTAACTCGATCAATTAAACGAATTTAATAAATAACACGTAATAAATAAACGAATATTTTTCATATATATCCATCTCAATGTTTCGATAAAATTGATATTTGCTGTAGGAATTATTTCGCCCGTTGAACGTTGATATATGACTAAAGCTCACCACGAGGAGGACACATCGATTTTCAGAAGTTACGCCGCCGCATCCGAGCCAGCTACCGATGACAGCCAGTACACCTGCGACGATCAAGGCGTAGGCCAAAGTAGGATACGTCGACGTGGACATCAGTGACACGTAGCTGTGCTTCGCTGCCACCGTCCAGATACCGATGCCACCTACCACCAGTCCGGACAGCTGCAACACATGAACGAGAAATCCTCAATTTAATTTTACGCAAGCACGCAATGAAACGTCACAAAACATCCGTCGCGATGTGACTTACGATTTATATACAGCCTGTCTTGTATTTTATAATTGCAATAACTACGAAATAATTTATTTTGCTGTACACGAAAAAGACAGTTTTGCTGAAATATTAAAAAATTTAGTTAGATATTGATCTAAAAATAATTTTGTTGGATTAAAATAATTATATGGCTCGAATTGATGAATTTGTATAAGGATGACAAAATTTTTTCAAACATTACTTATCATCGTGCTTCAGATTCCTATATATGTAATTATTTTTTCAACTGTCTAGTTAAAGTTTTAGATACTTCAGCATGATCGTTCTTTCCGTATATACATTAATACTATATACAAGTTGTATATACATATACAACTTGTGTATTTGTCACTTTTGTAGTTTTTTTGCCAATATGGCTTTTTATCTATGCCTTTTTTTCTGGATGTAGTAAAGCGTTTCTCGATAACGCAACTGATGCAAATAAGATTTCTCTCGATACGCCGGAATGAAAATTTTTATCACGCTGACGAAAAAGGTTTCTCTCGAATTGACTTTTCCCGTGTTCAAACTTTATCTTTTACAAACAGCATCTCCCTGTTCCTCTCTTTCCTTTTACAGAAATGAATTCTCTGATATGACGAAATGAATCTAAAAGTTGACGAAGTAAGACTAAGTACAATTGTGTTGTTTCACTGTGAAAACTAGTTCAGTGTTTAATGTTCCATTGATAAAACTGGTGCAAAACACTTGCACCGAGTTCAACTTTTGCTCCACTGTCTTTGAAGTCAGTGGAGACCGATGCAAGTTGAAATTGAGGATTGTGTTCGTGCAAAGGATATGATATTACGTTATGATATGATGTTACATTGTTGTAATTAATGTTATAACAATGACATTGTTTAGTTTCAATGTTTCTAATAATAGCTATGCAATGCGACATTTTGACGTTTAAAACTCTTGAAATATAAAAATTTAATTTAAGAAAACGTTTTAAATAAATAAATGAATCAAAATATTGTAAAATAAGTAATTCAAGTTTGAACATAGTTATATTTTTTAGGGGTGTTATAAAATGGATGTTCCATTGAACCGCACTAAAGCTGCACTATTACTGCATTAGTGCAGTTTTCATCTAAACCTAGCACGGCGCTAGTGCTGCACCAGTTTTCCCAGTGGAAAACGTTACAAATCTCATTGATCTTTCTCGAATTCCTCGGAAGAAATCCGAGATTGATTATACACCCGTCCGTCATCTCGGTTGTCGTCGGCATCTTCGAGAAAATCTCTAGGATAATCGCTACCAACGATCATCGGGAAGAACACAGCTAACGGGAAGCGAGAGTCGTCGTTCATGTCCGTGAAGAACTTCCGATAGGATCAGTTTATGGACAGTGCGTTTCATTCAATTTCATATCGTGCCCGCACCGGCTTCACCGCGGGCGTAAAGTCGCTCCGATGAGTGCTCGGATATCGTCACCGCCCACGACAGCTGGTACAAGAGAAAGAGAAAGACGGAGAGAGAGAGAGAGAGAGAGAGAGAGAGAGAGAGAGAGAGAGAGAGAGAGAGAGAAAGAATAACGGATATTGGCCCGATATAACTACACGCACCAATGCACGTAGACATTGCGTATACGGGGTGTGCGTTAATTGGCGCCGCGAGCAGAAAGCAAACGATTCCCGTTGACGCTGAAGTAACATTCCGAGATGTTTCCTGATGATGAATTTTAATTTGAGATCAAAACTCAAGAGAGATGTGTAAAGAACAAATTAAAAATCACTCAAGTTAACTGTCGCTCTCAGCTTCTCGTTTAATTTAGGAAAAAAAGAGTTACAAAAGGATTATATTATAGCAAAGTACTTAAACTATGTCGAGAGATTACTCTTCCAAGATAACTGGCTCTAATTTTTCTTAGAACCGTTCTTTAAAAGGAAGTACTCTTTTGGAGCAGTTTCATCCGTTTTTTACGTCCTTAAAGTACACAGAGATTCTCGTGCGACTCTTTTTACTCGCCCCATACAGCGTTTTACACGCGTAACGGAAGTGTCATCGTCAAACGTCACGCATCGCGTCCGATTAAATGCCGCGATTTATCCTGCGGTTCTTTTTGTCTCTCACGCCGGACATCGTTTTTCTTGCAGCGCGATATTTTTTCCCCTCCCTCTCGTTTATAGTGACACACGGACACGCACAATGTTCCCTCGCGAGAGAACGGTCGCAGGTACTCCAGAATATACGAGCTATGCCGACGTAAATATCGGCCGACACGCGTGATATTTACGGTATCGGGGAAATGCGGTTCACGTAGGTCACCATACACCGTCTGAAGAACAATGACCAACTTTGAGACCGGCTAGCGTTCTCCAAACATCGTAAATATGCGATTTTATAATTATGTATTGAAAAAATTATATATGAACCAATGTTCTGATTAAACCAACAAAAGAACCCAACAAGAATGGCACTTCGGTGAGACCAAATAGAATTTCTAGTTTTCTGTTTATTTATAAATGAAAAAATACAATAAAGTTTACTAACTGGCAAAATGATTATAATAATAATTAAAAAAAGGCCTTGATTGACAAAACCGTCAAGTAAGGATTACATCTGACCTACCATTAGAGGGTTAAAACTCTGTGTTTCTTCCATCGTTGATTTGTTCCACGAGAACATTAGTCGATGCAACTTGGCATGATAATTGATATCGATAATCTGAGATTGAAATGTATTACTGCGTGTTATACCAATAACGATTATTATCTAACACTGATCGGATATTACGGAATCAATGCACGAACATTTGCCAACGGCTGCATAATAATCGATAATACGGTGGCTGCATTAGTCCTAGGAAATCGTGACAAGAAAATTTTTATAGATTCCATTCCATTTATTACGCTCCAAAAAGTATCGAAAATCTGTTTGAATATTATTTCCAACTTTTACATTTCAAAGTTTTTCAATTTTGGATAAGATATACTTATCTGCACCTCATTGCATTTGACTCTTATACGATGTATCTTTTTGGAAAGATTACAGTAGAGCAGCGCGTAAGAGAATACTGTTATTGGAAATAAACTGATATTATTTGTAAAATATGCGAATGTCGATCGGTATACGATATTTACGATATTGAGGAATGCAGCTTTACGAGCGCAAGCTCATCGCTGTTCGGGTTCGAGAGCTGAAATTATCTAGCCTGGAATTCGCGGTGTAAACGTGCGGATAATGTGCGACATTGTAACGGCGTATTATGATAATTTGCTTTAGAGCCGGTTCTCCATCAAGGAATAAAAGTACCGTAATTTTATTCGTAATTCGCAGGAAATACTGCAGCTGTGATATTCATAATATATCGATGGCGTGTAATTGTAGAAAAATAATTATTTAGTCGAGTAAAACCTATTGTTGTACGTTGTATGATTGTGTTCAGATGGACCAATTCATGGCATGATAGAGAAGTATTGCGGATGCGTTCAAATGAATCATTTCGCGGCGCCACAAGGACGCGTCACAGGTCCATAGTTCTTTACGAGTGACAGAATTATTTAGTATAGTATACAGATTCGTGTAATAATGCCACATATTTGGTATTTGTAGCACGCAGTTTTATGTTGTACGTTTATAAATCAAAATGAAAAAATTAAGGTTATTTAATGACTAATATCATACAATGATACATTTATACTGTAGACTTTAAGAGAAAATCTCTTTTGTGCCGCGCGAGAAAGAATGCCGCCACATTCGACATTGAACGTTTTGTAATAGAAATAGAGACTCACCCTGCTATCTGGAACATTAAATTACAGAACATAGCAATACGCTATAAAAACGAAAGAATGGAAAGAAATTTGTACATTATTTACAAAACGCTTCGGAGAAATGGATACTCCGTAGAAGAAATCAAGCAGGTAAAGTTTCGTTGAACTTTCAATATACGATTTCAATATTCTATGCAATGTACCATTGTACGACAGAATCCATAGATAGTCTTAATTTTTAATATTGACTTAGTCATGTATAACCATAATGTATTAAGCTACGCGGAGAGAATTTTCTTTTAAAATTTACCCTCAAAATATGGTAATTGTGGTACGAGCAATATTTTAAAGACTTTTACCGTGCACTAAAATGCACGGTAAAATGCTCGATCAAACTTATTTTATACTTTATTGTAGTTTTATTAATGTATGAGAGAGATTTACATTAAAAAATTCTTCGAAATACAATGTTATTCCACGACTGTCATATTTTTAGGGTAAATTCTAAGAAAAAATTCTCTCCGTGTACAGCGTAAAACTGCGTGTTACAAATCTGTGGCGCTATACGAATCTGTAGCACTACGAGGGAAAGAACTTGAAATGTGCATAACAAAACATTATTAAATGTTAGAATTTTGTCGATGATAAAACAATAACATTTTTATATGATAAACTTTATACGTCGTTAGATATAACATTCCCGTGTTAAATTGTACATACGATTCTTACTGTGTGTTTTTCCAAAGTATCAGCATGATATTTGATATCAGGACACGTTTCCACGCATAAATAACAAACGTTTCGCCGTATCCATTAAGGAGTGAACGGCGATGTATCCGGGCAATATTGCCAGATACATCGGGGTCGTATTCGAGTACCAGCGTAACGGGCACGTGCGTAAGTACGATTCTGTACGAAAAGGAACTCGATTCGATTCCCCACGGTTATAGGACCATCGCGGTACCGGGCCGCAATTTATTATTTTATCATTGTCCCGATGGCGCACACGGACGTTTATTCTCATGTACGCTATAACCCGTGTGCGCGTCGGGTCGGCGATATAAATTGTATGTATCGCGCGCCGCGCCGATATTCTTCGCGTCTACGTGCCCGTATTTCAAATCACCGGCTCCGTATCCGGCGTCGCGACGCGTCGTCCAACCGCGGTTGGCAAACAGAGTCTGGGAAAAAACGGACGTATATCGAAACTGCCCGTGTTTCTGCCCGATCACGGATTCTTCCTCGACCTCGCGCGACGCGAAATGCGGCGTGATTTCGCTTACGTCGTTCGGAAACGTTTTGCATAATTGATCCGGCGAGCCGCAGCATGAATTAAGCATGAATTAGGTCCACGATGGTACGTGGGAAAAAAAAAGAGGAAAGAACACGGTGTAGAATCCTATTTGCGGGAGCTCGATAAAATGAAACTTACGACACGATATTTATTGGATCTAAGAAAATTCCGTCCGCGTGATAATTGCGATCTTGTCGTATAATAAATTGCGAATGTACGGGAAAGATGTATATATTTATCGCGTTATTTTCTAGATATACCTTCGCTTATTCCCCCAGTAGATTCCTGCTTAATACCGTCATCCTAAACAATCTCTTTCGGTACGCTGCTCAGGTACACTTCAGTCAGCGGTTCGCCTATGTACTTATGCATATAGTGCACCCTCGCGCGAACTGCATCGGATGTAACGAGACAGCTGGCGAGCCGAACGTGCCAGCCAATGCAAGCGCACGATCAGCTCTGGGTTAAACTACGTTGCAACTTGGGGGCAATGTTATGCTAATCCGTTCACGTACTCGCTAAAATTTTGCCGGACAGCGCGACGCACGGGCGGACGGTGCGCAGAAAACGACGAGCGGAAAACGAAGAAATTAAAAGTCGTACATCATACCATGCGGTTGCATGGAAAACATCCTGAAAATTATTGCGGACTCGTGTGAAATCGTGTAACGCGGCGGAAGCACAATATAATGAAATATTCGCCGAGAAAATACATTTTAATTTCTTCATTAAATTCTGTGCCATTTCTATCTTGTGTGCGAAAGATTTAATTAAGATTCGCGCAAATTCGTGCGAACGTTTCGGGAAAGAATAGGACGTTATGTAACTACGAACTTAACAAAGGGGGATGTTAAGTTGTGGCTGTTTTTTCGGCTAACATAATAACATTTTTTTATGTACAAATTATATGTCATATTAAAGGGCTACTTAAACGGAATCGAGTGATGTATTTATTGCTTATCTTGGAAAAACATCGAGAAAGAAATCGTGATACATGAAAGACAATAAATCGAATTGGACTTTGAATTTTGTCTTGTGTGTGTGTGTGTGCGCGAGACAACATTTAACCATTAATTTGAATTCTTTAAAATGTGACCAATTCTCTCGACTAAATTTATATTTCAATTCATTGCCATTTTATAAACATCATCCTGACTATAACATTTTAATATCGTGACTTTATGTTCTACATGTGTTTTAAACTTCTGTGGATTGAAATCGATTTGACATCACTTGGTCATATAACTGTGTAAACGACACATTTGATATATGAAATCTGTGTTCTCGCCACTGGAAATTTCATGTAACCACATATGTAAACTTTTCATCGAAAATGATTTTAAAAAAAAGAGTCGAAAGGTACGTATAAATTATTTTGTAATAATTAATATTAATCAAGCATGTAAATATATTGTATACGCGTTAATTATAGCGTTAAATCTCATTTGCCCCTTCATTTGATTTAATAATCTAATGCTAATCACATTATAAAAAAGAAGAAATACGACACAAACATCTGTCATTACAGAACATAGTCTAAAATATTCTCATGATTTCGACTGGAGTAAAGTCGAGGTTTTGGATAAAGAAATCCATTTTAACAAACGCTTAATGTCTGCAGAAATAATACATATGTGAAGCAAGATTATATATGGTTTGGATTTATAAAGTAATACTAAACATCTGGATCCAATTTACTTAAATCATTCATCATTTTGATATGTAACCCGTTCTCTTTCCCTCATTCTCCTCCTTCCATTTATCTTCCTTTTTTAGGCTATGTGAGGGATAATCCATAACCGGGAGGGGAAAAAGGAAAATATTTAACATCCGGTCTCTCTTGCACTTTTATTGTAGTTTATACTCGACTTCCATATTGCATAGGACTTAAATCCAAAATCGAAACGTTTGCGATTACTTTACCTTCGCGTCAATAATATATAATATATAATTTACGCGGAGGCTCACATATATCAAATATTTTACTTGTATCAGAGAGCTTTTTTTTCTCTTATAAATATTAATACTCCATTTTACGATACGCAGGAGTTTTACTTATTTGCTTTACAACGATAATAATTATTTAAAACGAAATAAGTGAGAGGTATCCACGCCGGACACCGTTTCCGTGATACAACTTTAATTTCGCTCATCGATCGTGCGCGTAGCCGAGCGTTTACGATCTCTACTACCTAGATCGTAACTTTCAACGAGTTGTCTATCGGAAATACTCGCGGTCTGACAGCCACGGAAATCTCGTTCGGACTGGTTCTCTGGTATTCTCAAAGGGACGTCGGCGACCTCCGCTAACGCCCCCGCCTATCTCACGTCTTACGTTTACTTTTATCCTTTCTTCGGAATCGACCGCGGCCTTATCTCGTCTCTTCCTACCGATGTTACCGATCCACGGGGCAAATAAAGTTCTTAAGATGTAACGGCGTTTAGTCCCTTTTTATTGCATTCCGTAGTATAATTCTTGACGGACCAATCCATGGAAAGCCAAGCTTTGTTGACGGGGATCCTCTCTCGGAAGGAATTCCATTCGATACACAAAGAAGATACGGGGAGATACGATACGGAAGGATAGAATGAATAGCGACGACGCGACGCGGCGGCATTCCCGCGCGCGATTCGACTTTTTCCACTTTATTCCTACTGCCCGTGATCTCTCGCAGATCTATCGTTGGAATTGGAAGCATCTGTTTCCCGCCCGAGCGTACTGAGGGTTTCCCTCTCATTCGAGAGCAGGATAAATGCCCGTTCCGTTTAGAACAGAGAACCGAATGGAACGAAGGCGAAGTGGAATTAAAGACAACATGACAGTTCGAATTTGTATACCGCCCAGCTTTTCCACCTCGCCCTCTCTCTCTCTCTCTCTCTATGCGCGCTCGTTGTCTTCCCTAATAAAAATTCACTTCGTTGCTCCTGCCTTGCGAGCGAGAAAGGGAAAAAATATGTAGCTATCGTGCAATTGCCGTCGTACAATAATTGCGGAAATGGGATTCGAGACACACGATCTTGCTTTGGTGTACGGACAAGAGACACGAAACGCGATGCAATAGAGAAAAGGGAGAGAATCGCGTAAAGAAGGAGGAAAACTGTAATATCTTCGAGCTCCTTGATACCAGTCTCGGACGAAATTCCAAGCACCTTCAAACGACGTCTCGCATTCCCGGCGGGGTTAAGTACTTCGTACGAGCTCTTCCGCAGACATTCTATTGCAAATGCCAGGCGTTCTCTAAATAATTAAATCATCTCCGCCATGCAAACAGACGATTATTTCGAATACGGCCGTCGAAACTTCGTGCACGCCGGTCGATGTCAAGGATTGGTTGAGCTGCCTACAGCTTAACATAAACGCGATATAATTCAATTCGTTACTTAATTATTCCTCCCCGTACTTCCTTCGTATCTCGGTATTAATAATATGTTATTTATAACAGGTATCGGGCAAAGTTAATTAAAAGTTTATCACCGATCGACTCGGCGCGGCGTCGCGCGCTGTCAGTCTACCGTGGCAAAAAGAAATTACGCTGGCGCAATTAGAGGGTAATTAGAAAGGTGAGTTGCGTAAAAAAGACCATGAAAAAATTATAAGAAAAATGTTAATTATGATTTATTTGATACGAACGCAATTTTCCGCCGCGCCGTTCCATTTAAAAGTATCGTGTGTTAATTGTTGTCATTTCCTTTCTATTTTTACTATCCCTTTTTTTTTTATTTAGTTCTACATGGTTGCGAAATTTGTGTTACATTTAACAAACGTCACGTATCTTCAATATTTCACTCAAATTTTTGTGTTAATTTTTAATACAAGATGAATACATTAAAAAGAAAAACAAATATTAAATATAAAAAATGTAAAAAATAATGGTGACACAATTTGTTGGTAAATTGCGAAAGTATATTTTTTCGGTAAAATTAACATAAACACTAAAAAAACATGTTTATTATTACAAATTTTTATTTTTTTATGGACATACGAATTTTTAATTTATAATAAAAGAAACCAGCTTTTTTTTGCTGGACACTGCAGTTTTCATGAACCCAATCTTCACAAACGTTACACTGTCTATCCAATCCACTATCTGCATCTAGTCTTATTACAATTTTCTCCGCAAATAACACAATTAATCTTTTCGCTTTGTTTATTGTTCCCCTAGAGCATACCTTTTTACGGTATTCGCTGACAGTTTTGTTTCTTATTCCTATTTTTATTCCTACTCAGGTTGTCCGATATCACTCAAATGATGCCATTTTTCTTCTGCATCGTACACACAGTTCGTCTGCGACCATAATTCCGGACCTCCCAGTGAATTGAAATAAAAAAAACGAGATATCATTTTAATTAAAACACTTGTGGTTATCTCGTTGGAACTGGAATTACTTTGATAACTTAATTTTTTATGTTTTTATGTTTATTCTAATTCCAACAATAACTGCAAGTGTTCTGATTAAAATGATGTCTCGTTTTTTTATTTCAATTTACTGGAAGGTTCGAAATCATGCTCGCAGACGAACTGTATACAATGCAGAGGGAAAATAGATTTTTAATATATCACACGTTGTTCATATTTTTTATTTAAATAAAAAAAAATTTCATCTTTAAAGTACAATAAATAAAATCCAAAAAGTTATTTTGAAAAGTATTCACATACTTTATAAAACAAATTCCTAAAAAATAATCTGTGACAAAGTAAAAACCTTAAATACAAAATATTCAAATAATACGATGTCATTATGTTAAATCAACGTGTAAATATGTTTAAAAATTCAACGGTAAAATTTTAACAAGAATTGGTTTTAACACAAATACAAAACGTTTCCTATTATGATATAGTCAAGAAATTCCACGTTTGATAATATCTTACGACGATAGCAGAAACCACCTTTGTGGCGATATACCAGCCCGCCAAATGCACTCCGATGCTACCAGCGATCGATTTCTCTTTTTTTCTCCTCGCCGACCGATCCCCGACGCCGGCCAGCATTTTTATTACATTAGACGTCAGGATTTCAATATCTCCACGATGTACGGCCGGACGACGAGGAAATAAATTTGTGCATGGTAACGCTACGCGCTACATGAGAGTCATCCCATTACCGGGCCAGCATCCGAAATCTGTACTGTACAACGCGTACACGTCGTGTAAAGTCCAGTCGTAGCCCGTTTACGTCGGATGTACTCGTTTCCATTTTAATTGCGCCAACAACGTTTCGCGATGTGCTTCCGGCGATTTCATCTCCAACGGTATCGACAAACCATGACAATGCTATAGCCACCGGACGGTTCAGTATTTAGAATTTGCTTGCTCGCGAAATTGTTGTCAGGCTTTTTTCGTGAATACTAAATTTGCTTTGTGTGTTTGTGAAATGTTTGTAGTCATGTCATATTTTATCGTTTTAAGCGAGTTTGTGATTAATATAATATATAAGATAATTAATTTTTATAATAGTAAGTGAAAATTGTCCGACAAATGCTTAATATAACTAAATAAAGAAGGCCACATTTCATCAAAGTCGATGTTGCTGCTCAATAATATTTTTGTGCAAATCTTACAAATTCCAGTTGAAGCAAATTGCGCACCGATATATGATTTGTCGATCTTAAAACACAGTCTTAAACTGAAGCTGGAATATTGTAAAAAGTATTACCTTAGTCAGGATTTGAAACGTAAGATTCATGCAAAAATATCATATAGAAAGAACGATTTTACTAAAGTATCTAAAATTAATTACATAGTAGATATTTAAATGTTCTACATAATTATTTTGATGATGGACATAAAATTATTTTCAAGTATGTACTCGGTTAAATTTTTAGATACTTTAACAAAAGGGATATGGATACTATGCTTCTCGTATAAAAGCCAACATTCGCTGTGAATATAGCCTTCTTCGCTTATTTATGTTCAATTTGACATTTCTAAAAAAAATTCAATTGTAAAAAAAATGGTTATACTTTATAATTTATTTAGTAATAATTCGTTTTCTCTTGATTAAAATTTTACGATGTATGCAACGGGATTCTACGAAACATCAATCATAAGGCTTCCAACTAATAGCATCGTATTTTATAATGGAACACATAAAATCTGCATGATGAAATAAAAGTACGTATTTTTTTATTCGTTCAAACGTTGAAATGTTTGTATTCAACCGATATATCACGGCATATCTCCTGCTTCGTCTTGTGTACCAAGAGACACCTGCAAACTAAGTTATCCATCTAAATCATATTACGTTGCTCGACATAACAACTATGACTGACATAATCAGCTTTAGAATATGCACTTACGTAATCTCGGACCGTTCTGCTTGCGTATCTTCTTGAAGTATGTCGGGGTTACATCTAATTTTAGGTTCCGTTTGCGGCTGCACCATGTGTCCAAATCTACGTGAATTTCGAACGACCGTACGTTTATCTCATACTTGAGTTGAATAAAAGTTATAGTATACTTTTTTCCGCTGGTATAAATCTACCAAATTTCTTATACCTATTATATATCATTCATTTATAAATAACGATATAAATAAAAAAATTGTCATTTTTTAATTGTCTGCAAAAAATGATACGTTTATCCCTCTACAATTAGTAGATTGAATCATTACACCAAATTACATTATAAAGTAGCATTATAAAATTTGAATGACTGAAAATATTCAAACTAGAAAATTTTGTTTCTTCGAGTTACATCGTTAGTGTAATAAATAAGCGATATTGTGTATGTATAATCCCTTTTCAGCTGCAGGACACATAAATAATCGAAGCACGAGTTTGTCATAATATATGTACATCCAAATAAAATAAAAATTATCTGAAGAATGTTTCCGTTTCTACCGCAGGAGACATTTTGCTAGGACGTCGCCTACATAATTTAAATTCACCAGCCTCCCTTATGTGCAATCCCTTTTCAGCCGCAGAGCACATAAATAATCGGGGCACGAGTTTGTTGTAATATTCACTGTCACATGTTTCTTAAGCGAGCTCTATCCGTTGTACGTCTCTTGCCGGATATTTCTCGACGGATTGCCTCGATAGTTCTCCATAAACTTTCCTCCGTATATATTTTTTCATTTTCTCTTTCTCTCCTATTTGCGCGTATCGCGTGCGCGCATAAATGCTACCATGAATTCGTAAGTATACATTACGATCCGGAATGATTACGTACGACACGATAATTCTCTGGCAACCTTATTCAAAGATGCAGTCCGGATGTTGCCGCCGTCGCCGCCGCCGTCGAGAGATATCATCTGCCCTGCCGTACACTTTCTTCCAGCCTCTCCCATCCTCTTTACGACCGCTTGTGGCACCAGGATGTGCGTACGTACTTACGTATGTGTGTGTATGTGTGCGAGCGCACAGAGAACTTCGTATGATTTACGAGAAACGAGTTAAGAGCGCCGCCACCGCGCGTAATGATAAACATTTTCGACGTTGCGTGCACGCTGAGAACGTGCGATTCTCAGACCGCGAAAGCGAAGGGCACCTAAGTGCGCGGCATGTAATTTAATAGAATCGTTTACGGAGAGAGCTTTATGATAATCGACGCCTCGAGGCTTCGTACGTACGCACGTAGGTACATACGCGGGATTGTCGTCGCTCTGTATGCTAACCAGATCCTCGCTGCGCCAAGATACAATGCACGACGTGTTTCTCGACGGCTCCATTATTAATTAATAATTTATAACATTATTTTTATCCGATTCCTTACCGAGCTTCTTCAATTCAATTCCAAATGATTAAAACTCTTCAGCGATATCTTTTATATATATGAAAACGTATCATTCACGTGTAAATGTATGAGACTTGGACAGTTGCGCTAGATGTTAAATATATACGGAGAGAAAACGGGCTATTATCTTTATTAGATGCTTTCTAAAGCGAGTGCTCGGTTTATTGCCAAGGCGTGGATACAATCAAAAGTTTCCAACTCTTGGCACGTCACTCTGGCGCGAGGATGACGGAAAAATGAACTATTATGGAATTATAAAGGCTTATATATAGTACAGATATCACAGCGTTGATAAAAAAAATGATACAGGTAAAAAATAGGCACTTTTTAGATAACGAAAAGAAATTGATTTCCTTTTATTACATAAAAAATATTGGTTTCTTCATTTGTGTCATTTTTCTGTTAATGCAGCAATACTAATAATTCATTTTTAAATAATAAAAAGAAATTAATCCTAAAGATTTTAAGATTAATTTCTCCTTATTTTCTAAAAAAAAGTGCTAATTTTTAGTGTCATTTTTTAATCAACGAAGCGATATATTTATTTTTCCTTATGTTACATCTGCAAAAGGTGATCACAAAATCAGTGTCTTTCGTCTGTTTTTGATCTCACAATTTTGGAATTAAATTGTGTGCCAAATAATATCTTACGATGGCATTAATCACAAAAAATTTTTAAGTTGAATCGAGAATTGGTTTTTTAAGAAAAATATGAGAGAGTTAAAATAATTAAAGTTCCTTAAAGTGTCAACCTATATACTTTGAAACACGAATTTTTATGTCAATCTAATTTAATTTGTACTCATTTTGCTAGCTATTGACAACAAACTTGAAGTTAGATTTTCAAAATACAAAATGGCCGATCTAATATATTTTGAGCCATATATATTAAAAAAATGTTTCAATTTTTATGAGAAATATCTTTTCTTATGCCCAATTTCTTCACTTCCAGATAAGTTACGGATAATCTTATCCAGGAGATATCTCCATTGTATTCTGGAAGATATCTCTTAGACAAAGTTATCTAGAGGTGAAGAAATTGGGCATTAGTCACTAATTATAAATATAAAATCAAATCTTAAAAAAAGGCTGATCCAATACTAAAATATGTATATATACACACATATATATATGATATCACCCGTATCCCGCGTTTGCTTTCGTACGTTAATATCACTTTGCGTTATAGCGTCTTTAATTCGAATTAACGGCGAAATCTCCTGGGAGCGATAAAGTACGGCTGCTGCGTCGAGCGGAAACGGCAGTTTCCGCGTACCCTCCATCTATCCCGTATTTTATGCTACTTTGCTTCGTGACCGGCGCTTTATCGCATAAAGGATCTATTGATCTACCGTAAACCAGTAGTCGTCTTCGATTAAAACTCGGCTTGTGATAATGGCCGATAAATTTCGCTTCGGCAACAACGATGGCATTTAATCTCTTAGACGAGAAAGCTCACCACGATTTGCCTTGGTACGTACATACGTACGTACGTATACGTGCTGGGGTATGAAAGAAGGTGGATATCCATTAACATAAGACCCGAGGAGATCTTCGGTCGAAGATAGCCAGCCCCCTTATTTATATAGTCAGGACCAATCAGCCGCCCCTACGCGCGCACGAGTCCGATAAAAGCCAGTTCTGCGATACGAAACGAGCTATATACGTCATTTATAACGTCAGCTATCATTAAACGCAGCACCTTTAACCGAAAAATGATCAGGAATTATCACGGTTTCCCACAGTGAATTTTTACCGCAATTTCTTTTTTGTGATTCAGCGTGCGTGTGAGAGAATGATAGCAAGTGGAAGAGAACAGGGGAAAACAATGTGAGAGAATTGAGTGAACAAGTACATGAATCAGTACTCTGAATATTTATAAACGAAGTGTAACGAAGGAGCGAATGAGAATGTGCGTTAAAGCGAATGAAATGAAATACGGAATTCTGTAGAGCGGAAGAGACGAGCGAGACACAATCGAGACGAACGGCTCGCATAGATGTTAATAATTATTACGCGAATAATGAGAGTAGCTCTTTTTACCATGGTACGATGAATTAATTAAATAATAATATATCACTGGTTATTATATAGAAACGATAGAATATACGGTATATTCTATCGCTTATACGGTACGCGCTGATAATCTACGCTCGATATTCAGATTATTAAAAAATGTTGAAATCACTGGAGATGGTACCATTTAGCAATTTATAATACTCTCCCGCCACCTCCCGATATCCGATCTAGAGACGTCATTTCATGGCGCATTGGATTATTATTCCGCGATGGCGAGCGTGAAACTGGCCTTAAGCCGCCGGGTGCCTGGAATATTCCAAGATCCAATCTCGTGGAGGCACGTAAATCCTCGCGAGGAAACCCGGAGGAGGTGAGCCGTTGTATCCCAGGGCGAAATTAGAATAATTACGCGTGTAATCTAGCCCGCTTTTGCCGTCGCGTCGTCCGATTTTAAGGAAAGAGAGATGCCTCACGGGCATCTCTCTTTTCTTTCGGGAGTATTTAGCGGCGAGGTGTACTTAGCCCCGCAACGCGGACGGACAACGCGGAAATCCGGTTAATCCCCTTTCCCCGAATGTCTCTCTTTATAGAGACGATGTCATGTCGTCTTCGTGAGATGAAAGATTACTGCGAAAGATTCCACGAAAGATTAAGTTCTATAACCTAGCGCTGCCAAGCGACATTTGGTACACTACATTATTTCCACAAAAAATTTGTTATAATTAACCCTCTGGAATTTACGCCAAAATCTGTAATCAGTAATAGTATTATATACTACAGCTATAAGACTCATTTAATTTATATTACTATAGTTTATTTCAACGCGGAAAGAACGATTTAGTTTAAGTATTGAAAAAATTTAGCTAGATACAGATCTGAAAATAATTTGATTGAATTATCAAAATAATTACATAGAAATCGCAAGCATGTTGAGCAATACTGTAGAAAGTTTAGATGCTCTAGCAATCAATTTTTGAGCATCATTTTACGTATCATTTTAATAGTCCAACAAAATTATTTTCAGATCTGTATTTAGTTAAATTTTTCGACATTTCACCACAGTTATTTTTTTCCGCGAAGAAATCAAAATGATATAATTCGTATAAAAAAGAAAAGAATGAATACAACGTATTTTAATAAGAATGATCTAAATTAACAGACGTAAAGAAAATTGAAATGTTTGACATTCTTGACAAAGAGATTTATAATTAAGTAGACCGTACTATTGTCGGTTACGGAGGATTTAAAAATTCATACTTTAAACATTACGCAGTTTTCCCGTGATACTCAAAATTAAGGTAAAAATGTTTTTATATTGTACATATTCTACGAGTGGAATAACGAAAGGAAATGATTATGTATGACATAAATATAATATATGTTTACTACAATATGTTTAACAAAGCTGCGATATTAATATAATATAATCTTCCTGTGCAGTTGATGATATTTGTACAAAATATGATAGTCGTTAAAACGCATTGTCATTATTAATTCAATAATATTCGTCGCGAAATTTATATTTATGTTTACGCATTGCAAAATACCTCTTTTTGAGATACAACATGAAAAAAATAACATTTCGGAACGATACATTTACAATGCAAAAATAATTGTCATCGCTTTGTTATTGTGTACTCTTTATTCCGCGTGTCCACCCATTCACAGTCATCCCTTGCACACACGTATCGCGTTTAATCGAAAGAATCGATGTCCGTTCGGATGGATCGAATAACGTAGAAGTGGTGTTTATTCGCCGCACGTTACATGACGCGACGGCTGAACTAATTAAGCGTGCGAAGTGGCTGTAGGACGCGAAATAATTCAGCCCACGATTCCTCTTCCACGAGAAAGGGATTTCGGTCCCGCGCTGCGTCGCGCGGCATGTTCGCCACCGACACCATCGGCCGACAAACCGCGAACAGCGTACCGATTGCATTCTATCGGTGTTGATATGTGCGCGCCGGTATGTGCGTCGCACACGCATCCGACGAAGCGCTCCTGGGAACGCACGCACCACCTCCTGGGAATGCGCCGCTCGGTCTCGCCTCGTCCCGTCTCGTCTCGTCGCGTCGCGTCGCCCGCAGGCCCGAGACTCGACTACGGTGGAATCGCGGGCATAATTGACGATCAAAGTGGGTAATTCGTGCGATTCTACATTCGTCGACGGTACGAGAACAAGAAGATAATGGAGAAGCTTCGCGAGCACAGGTGCGAACGATCCCGTGGATTCCGCTCGCTTGAGATTTGAGTGTCGCTCTTAAGTGAGGAATCTAATCTCGTGGGACGCGCTACGTCTCTAAACATTATTATTCCTATCAACGAGAACCTTTTACGCGTAATTAATTACGCGTTTGCAGTTTTACTCTAAATTAGTATGAGTAATTCATGGAAATTGACATTATCGATGAAAATTGATAAATTTCACAAATAACGTATTGAGAACGTACTTCGCAAAATAAAAATTAATTAATTAATAATTAGTATATTGAGAGCTTACGTTAAACATTATTTTATTTGACTGCGTAAAAATCTGCCTTTCACATTTCTCTAAAAGCTGTCAATTAAATTAGAGCGCGACAGTAAGGCTGAGTAAGAGAAATTGTGACAAGAGAGCCAAGCGAACGCTTCATTTGAGTACCATGGGTACTTATTAGTCAGTAATTAGCAACCCCGTCGGCGATATGGTTAATTATTACAATTAAGCCATTCTGAGCTGAGAGTATCCCAATTCCCCGCGGGAATTTCCTGGCACACACACACACAAGGCTGCTGCATTATTACTCATGCGCGGATTTAATACAATCCCATACGAATTCGCATTATAAATGACTTAGATCTTCATTTTCAAAGAGCATTTGTGAATGATGTCGAAAGAGGAAGCATCTTGCTAAAAAAAAAAATAAATAAAAAAAACGAGAATGAAAAACGAGATAATGCATGCAGCGATTTATGGTAAAATGTACTATGTGACGCAAGTAAGATTAAGCATCTGCAAGCAAACTTTTTCGAACGCGAATTTACGCGAATGTTATTTTCCTATACTTTATTAAAAGTTTGCGAAGCGCAGGAAAACGCTTAAACTTTACATTGTGTCTGTGTGTGGGTGTGTGTAGTCTTATTTATTCTTATTTAAATTTAACTTTCTGACTCTTCTTGAGTATTGAATCATTCGTCAACATCGAGTACATGTGCAAATTAAAAGGAAAAAAGAGAGAAAGAGAGCCTTTTCATACGTAGTGTAATTATTACTTGTTAATGAATGAAGGAACAAAAAATAGCAGGAATTACCTCTTTTTACTATATTCAGGGAAAAAATCGGTGAAGAGTCGATGCGTCTTTCTTCGTGCCAAGCAAGAGTTTTAATTCAAATATTGCAACATATGTATGTTAAAGTTTTTTCAACATGGAGTTATATCTTGATAAAAGCGCGCAATACTTAAAAATATCGCATACAAAGATACTATAATGTATGTTATATATATTATAAATTTTTGTATGCAATATAAATTTAAGAATATGAGCTAGCTCTCCAAGAGCTTAATCTGGAAAATAGAAGTGGGCGAATCAGGCATTTATAAACTCCAATCAAATCGAATCAAATTTGAAATTTTTACATCGAATCGAATCCTTTTTCGAGATTCGAAAACGAAACGAATTTGAATCAAATTTTCATGGATTTACATTAAAAGCTAAAAAAAAATTATGTTAAAAAAATTAATCATATTCGCGTCAAACTCTGTTTCGAATCTCCCAGATTCGAAAATAAATCGAATCTACTGTGATTCGATTTGATTCAAATTCAAACTAATTCGCTGTTAGAAAATCCGAAATAATATTATAATATTAAATAATTGTCTATGTTGTCGCGATATAACAAAAATTAGAAAAATAATAAACGCGAGTTATACTTTTAAAAAATAACTATTAACTTTTCAATATCCAGAAGCACGTATGTACATATGCACACAATGACAAATATTGAAGCGGTATCTTCCGGGAGAGAAATTACATTTCCTACTAAATTCAGTTTGTAAACGTGCGCGGTTACGCTTCCGCGCTGTTAAATTGGAATAAAATCATTTCTCGCTGTCTCGATTTCTCTGAAGTGCAGTGCAAGGATTTCTGTAATTACGCACTTATGGTGCATCGACGGCGGTAACATTGAATTTACTGACTTTGGTCTGGCACTGGCTACACTTCTCTGAATGAAATCAATGGGCGTAAACGCACGTGTTAAGCGGACGGTATTGTTGCGCCGGCAACATTGTTCGAAGCAGGTTATTGTTACATTATGCCCGCATTATTGAGCCTTATTACGAGCAGACGTTTAAGGCAGCATATTCCACACGACTTACGTTGATGCACAAGCGCTAGCGAAAGCGAGGAATGCGCATCGATGGCATGCTGAGAGTCATACATTCGCGTTTTGATACAAGTTGGTATTGAGTGATCAATATAACACAAACTATCGACTTTACTGCTTGCATAAAAAAGCTAATAAAATTAATTTATTTATATGCTATTTTTATATGTCATTTTTATATCAATTATTAATTTTACTATTACCAATTATCAGTTTTATATTAATATCATTTATTGTAATAAAATTTGTACTGAACTTAAAAAACTTGATAGATTTAAAAAAATGTCGATTTAATCTGTATAATAATTGCAAATATGTATATGCAATATGTAATTAATGTAAAATACTCTACTAATGTAAACATTATAATGATATTGTAGATTAAAATATTACAGTAATATTATAAATTTAATAAAATAAACCTTCTTTTATATGAAAATATAAAAATTTAGAATAAAATTGCACGATTATATTATTATATATAAGTTACATAAATCAAAAATCTCGTCAAAAATTAACATCAATTATACTAAATTTTTTACGTATTATTAACATGCACAAAACAGGATGTAACTGTTAAATTTTTATCTATATTACGTATTTCTCATGGTCTAGAACAATACGAGATTAAAAAATTATTTTAATATTTTTCTACCATTTCTTTAATCATTTAGTATAGTTATGTAGTAAACACACTCGGAAAAATAAACATTAATTTGGGTGTTATGAAAATTATCTCATGTTTTAATTCATGTAGAATGTTACTTTATTATATTGTTTGTATCATACAATAGAATTAAATCAAATAACTTGTAACATTATTTATCTCGAATATATATTATTTGTATTGTTGTATTTTTCAATGTTTATTTTCCGATGTTTACTTTCTAATTTCTATTTTCAGACATTAAGGATTAATTTCACGCGTTTCGAAAAATTATAATCTCCAATTCGTACATGATTACAAATAATTAGCGAGACACTTTATTTGGTTACTCAGTTATTAAATTATAAAATTATTTTAGATTAAAGTGATTATAAGAAAAATATAAATAAAATTTAAAAAATTTCTTATCGTATCGACACAGGTCAGTTATGACAAAATCGTAAACGGTTATATTTAACACTTTTTAATAGTTATAGTTCTCTTAGTTTCCAAAATATAGAAAATGAGATTTTCTTTAAAGGAATATTTTCCAATTGTATATCAACCAAAACAGAAAATTGCTAAGCGATTAGATTTGCACGTATTTTATTTCTGCAAAGTTTCAGAGTTAGGTTTAGAAATGTTCGGATTTGTGCCGAACCTTTTCCATAAGTAGGAATATAGCGTCAAAAGTTCCATCTTTCCTGGAGAGTCACAGTCTATCTTTTTTTTTTTAGAAATCGGCAGAGCACGAGATTTGCAGACCACTTTTAATTAGAAGATAACGATCTTCATTAAAAGTTCCGACATTCCGACGACTAAGATTCGACGGCGAGTATCGTCAGAAAGTAAAATGATTTTGGCGAACGAAGTTTTGAAAAAAAAGAGAAGACGACGACGAATCTCGTCGAACCGCAATCTCGTCGATCGGTCTCGAGAACCTCATCTATTTAATCACAAAATCATCCATCGGCATCACGCTTTTTAACGAGGTGCCGACGTTTAGGACCGAAATTATAAAGCCGGTAGGTGTGGACCACCGATCGATTTTCCCTCATTCTGCCCTTTTTTCTTTCTTTTTTTTTTTCTTTCGATACTTTAAAGTGCTTCGTTTTTGCCACAACGTTGCTCGCGTGCTTGTATTCCAGACAACATACAAGGTGTCTGCACTTTACGACGAGGACTTTATTAGCATTTTATGCCATGTATCACCTCGTGCGAGCGTCGATGTCGGTATATATAATATATATACCTCTTTTTTTATAATATCGAGAATGTAGGAGAGAGAGAGAGAGAGGAGGAGGAGGAGTAAAAGGAAAGAGGATCGCTCGGAGGTGTTGCATTTTCAAAAAATAAGGAATCTCTTAACCCCCCCTCTAGTAATCCGAGCGAGCGTCTCTTGCATCTTATGCGCTTATAACCCCGCAGCAATCTAGAGCTACTATTTTTCGAGTACACTCTGTATAACATGATACACCTTCGTCAGAATGATCAACGTTAATTTACTATACAAGATTAATGACTCGCAGGATCCGTTGTATTGTACGATTATCCACGTACACGAGATTATTATGTAATTAGCCGCGTACGAGCGTGAAGCTTCCCTTTCGATTAATGCGAAACGCTGTTCTTCCGGCGCAATATCCGCTCTTCCGTGCTCCAATTATTTGCCCGCGTGAGCTGTTACGGCGAACGCCGGGGTCCGAGAGATTATTTCTTTCGTTGCACTTTAATCCTTCGAGCCTCTCTCTGTCCCACGTACAATAAAGTTCTCTTATAGGATCGAGAGCACGCACTCGATCAAAGAAACGTTCGTTTCAAACGTCCTCCCATGCGCGATGATTTTCTCCTCTATTCTCATCCTCCTTTCTTCTCTCTCTCTCCTATTTTCTCTTTCTTCTCTCCCATCTATTAATTTAACTCACGCTAGAAGCACGCGTGGTATTCGCGATAACAATTAAAGGCAGATAACCGTGCACTCATCAGTTTTATATCAAATGTTGTGATTGCAAAACTAGCCGGACATCCGGTCAAGTGACGATGGAGCTCCGAGAACGGCTCGTCTTTACGATAAATGTGAGCCCCACGACAATGAGCAATCCCGTTCGCACCGCTTTAATCTCCCAGAAATTGCGAAAGCGGAAGACAGATGAGAATAATTGCTGAATAATGGCGCATTTTTTCGTCTTGTTTCAATCACTTTAGTGTTCACCAGCATAGCGCTATGTATGGGACATTCTGCCGTTCTATCCGTATTTCCTTTGAGAGATGCATTCTTTAATTGTTAAGTACTGACGCAGTAACCCAATTAAGATATTGAATATCAAAGGTTACGTAAGAGAATATCTCGGCTGTTCCGTTATTCCTACATTAATACTCGATGTACTTCGTAATAATTCCTTCAATTAATAACCATCTAATTTTACGAAAACTTCACATGATATGCTATTAATAACCCTTAAAATTTAATAAAATTGACATTGCTTTTTTTGATTGATGACATCAGCTTTACTAAGTTTCAGATCATAAGCTATTGAAAGTAAAAAGTTAGGAAAAATGAACGCTTCGGTGCTTCGCTCGTCGAGTGATTTCACGTCTCGCGACGGAAAGTCTACGACTATATAAACCGGTTGGAAAAACGAGACTTGGATTAAAGTAACTTCGTCGGAAAGTGCGAAGAAGACCGTTGGATAAGAGAGATAGGAGAGATTCTCTCGTGAAGAAGGACAGTGGATTTCACGGTCGTGTCTTTCATCTGTGTTAACGTGCGTTCCTGCGTAGATGTGTGTGTGTCCGAAATAAAATATTCTTTTCTTTCGCGCACGGGTGCCGGAATAAATGGATGATACGTACAAACAGCACCACGTTGTAAATGTGAAGAACGTATTTCAAGAAATTCACGGAACAGCAGCCGTCATCCCTGGTCCTAAGTCTGGTAGAAGTACCGGGTAATCTCTCAGCGCTTTTGGCCATTTTCAGTCGATTGTTGGGCTGCGTGCGTCACAGTCCTCGTTGTCACCTGGTTGCCGTTGCTGTAAAACAGAAATGACACAAAATGTCAAAGAAGAAAAGAGAAAAATTCGTCTTAAGAGATAGACAAAAAGTTTCTGAGATAAGATGAAAATGGACTCAGGTTTTGCATTAAATATATATGTGATGCATGCAATTAAATAAGTATTATGAAAAAAATGTATGTCCTTAAAAAGTAATTTAAAAAAATATAAGGCGTTAAGTAGTGATACAGCTAAGAAACTTTCGCGAGGAAAGGTTACTTTTACGCAGCATGAGATAAAATAAAAATAAAGAAACAGTTTACGACTGCCTAAGGAAGCGTTTAAGAAAGTAATCGACAAGTTTTCGACCGTTTATTGCCCAAGAAAGTAATCAACGAGCTTTAGTTTCAATGTCGGAATCTTCGTTACTGCTTGCTTATATTCACTTGGACAATGGATGAACTTAAAGCTCTTCTTGTTCCAGTTCGATGTAAACTTTGTCGGAACAACATCAGTGCGACTTCACGGTTGTCGTGGATCAACAGTGGTTCGAAAAGTTCTACTGTAAGATGTATTAACGTATCGAAAAATCATCTCTTTGATCTTGATCTTCAAAAAATCTTCAAAAATTCAAAATCGTTCAAAAATTTTCATATCTATTCTCGTGAAATATGCTTTTCAGCAATAAAGAGATATAATATTTGATCATATAGATTCGCATGTCACTGTCTGCAGACGTGACAGTTAACAAAAACGGAGAAAAGATTTCTTGTTCAGGCAATTTATAGTGCGCGCCGGAATTGCATTCGGAAAACGTTTCCTCGAAAGCAACTCTCACCTTTAGACGACAGACGTTAAAGCGCTTCTTCCTCTGCGAAGGAGCGAGTTAAGTTTAATCTCGTTAGAAATTCAGAAGAGCGAGGAATGCTCCGCTTGCCGTCGTTATGTCGCGGATGCTGGCAAAGGTATCGGAAAATTGACGTAATTCGATAATCGCGTACTCGATGGGCCCCCGTCAGATACATACGAGTATGTATGTGTGTAGCGTATATCGGCGCAGATAAGAAGGTATGATCGGCGACGTAGGACATTTTGATCGAGTATCGAGAGAGTAATTTTCGCGTCGGTTCGAAGCGAAAGCAGTGCACGTTGGCACGAGCCCAAGCAAAGACGATTCATAGATTTTGATCTAAGGGATCAGAGTTAGCCATAAGGAACCACCCGTCACCTACTTTTCCGTTATATGAATAGCTTTACTTACACGAGCGATGTGTTAACTTCAGGTGGATTCTTGAAGATTGTTGCGATATTCTCAAAATAAACGATTCATGCAATTTTTTTCAGATTTATTAAATCTGTTTACCAACCAAAAGAGAGAATAAACCTTTTTCTCTCTCGATATTAGCAGTCACTTGAATTATAGTACAAATGGCGAAATAGTAAAGTAAAAAAGAGAGCCTCAGTCATATCCAATGGAGCCAACCTTGGATTTGGCACATAATGTCGTTTTACGTTGCCAAGAAATGTGAAGGCCCACCTACGCTCTAATGCATCGCATCTTCTATCTCCGCTCTTCCCCTTGCCATCCTTTCCGCGATTCTTTCGTATGCATACGCGAGTCGCATTCCATGTAAGAATGCAAGAGAACGCCAAGTATTTTGCTGCACGAAAAGCTGACACGACAGATTGCATGGGATATTTCAGTTCTTTGCACGTGTAACGATTATACCCGCATTGAAAAAGCAGCGAGATAAAGTTGAACATGTCGAAACGACGTCGTTAAATATCTGCATTCTAGATGATAGAACTTGATATCTAATAACCTGGTAATTTATAGGGGAGAGTTACCGAATGCGTATCACTTAACTTATTTTTTATTATATTTCTTATTTGATATCTGATTTGTATGCAAATAAACGTTGGAAATTGTAGCTTGATATTCATGTACTTATTTCACCAATAATAAATTTATTTATTACGAGTCTTTTCACAACATATTGTAATAAAGATACGATTTTGGCAACTGATCGTGGGTCTATTAAACCATATTATCTTTGAAAGTATCGAATTTATTAATAAAAATAATGAGAGATCATCAAAGTAACATTAATACTTATTTTAGTAAACATTTATCAAAGAAAAAGATCAAATATATAGAAATTGATAAAGAACAATAATAAACGCCGAAGTAAAACCGATTTGAATTTATTTTTGAATTGCAACTGACATATTTTTATTCATATCAATTAATTTTACTATTATCAGTATATTTATTGTAATAAAATGTGATATGATACGATTTAGAAAACCTGATAGATTTTCTAAAAACATCGATTTAATTTTTATAATAATTGCAAATATGTATATACAATAAATATAATAAATCATATTATGCAATAAATCTTGTTTTATGAAAAATAAAAATTCAGAATAAAATTGTATGACAATATGATCAACTCTATAATTGATCAAAAATTCAAATAACATCGCTTGAACCTGATTTTTTAAGTGTTGTTTAGCACGCACAAAACAGGATGTAACTGTTAAATGTTATGCACTTTTCATTTATTTCATATTTTTCATATTTTTGTCACTCGGCACTAAATTGCTTATATTAAGAAAAAATATAAAATATTGATGAAGTACAATTTATGCGACCGGTATAACGCATTCAGCAACTTTCCCCTATATAATTTAGTAATCTATTTATCGCATTATCCCCTCATTTAAATATGCTTATTACTGCATATTATAACTCTCCAATTTTTATCGGAACTTGATGTTAGGTTATTGTAAAGGAATATTAATTCGTCGTTTGATTATAGCGTCGCACTGTTCTGTGAATTTCGATTCAGTGCAAGATTGCAATTCGGCGGAGGAAAATTGCATTTGTTGTGGTCACAACTCCTTTTCGTACGTGACTTGTATATCGAACGAAAATACATAGCAACCACTCGATCTTCTCGATCGACACACACGTTGTGTACAAGAAATCTTCTAAACAGTATAAAAGAAGAATAAAAATCTTGTGTAGTGGAAAACAAGTCTTTTTATAGACTTTCTAGCTAAGTATACATGCATTTTCTCGAAACATTAATCAAGTCTCCTCGGAATTTTAAATTAATACATTTAAATGAAATAATATTAAGATGTGGAAGGAAAATATAGAACATTTTTATGCCATCAGGTAGAATATTTGCATCCTCATAAATTCTACAAAACTGTTATATCAAGCATCATTTAATGAAAATCGAGAACTATTATCGTGCATGATCGTCAGAGGAAAATAGCGACTGCCTCTTTCTTGTTTCGAGCCGTCTCTCTCTCTCTTTCTCGGGCAATAAGAGCGATGAGAGCGTGAAGGATAAATGGCGTATAATGAGGACCAGAAGGGAGCAATGCGCGCGGATCACGTCGGGGATTGGTAGGTGGTGGATGGAGAGCGGAAGACAGAGGTGATTACAGCGACGGGCGAAGAAACTTGAGAAGGAGAGATGAAAGAAGAGAAACCGCGAAATTAAATGGGTGTGACCCGTCCTGCGTGTGGGCGAGGCTGTTCTGAGGTGCACAAGTAGAAAACTTCTCCGACGTGTGTACGAATAAATTTTTCTCTCCGCCGAATGCAAGGTCAAAGCTTTTAGTCGCAGGTTCGATGCACCGCAACTATTGACCTCCTAAAGTTTGTCAGTTGTCCTACCCGCTCAATTACAACACTCAAACGTATCCCCAATTAAATGAAGTATCGGTGATATATATAATATTTTAGCAAATAATATGTACCTTTTGGAGAGGGATATAATATATATATTTCTTTACGCAATATCGTATATTACGAAAACGCGCAATTTAACTTGAATGCGCAGATAGCCAATTTTCAAAAAAGCGGCGCACAGGAATACGTAAATATGCAAATTGCCGTTATCGATTCACCGAGAAACGTACATATACGTACATTTTGTGATAATCAAGCAAAATGAATTCTGATTGATGATGTTAATTTAATCGGTTAAATTAATGTACAGCGTTGAATTCCGTGCAAATGATGTAATGTTTATCTCGAATTTCCGCTGCTATCACGTTTTATTTCGATTTTCTCGCAGATATGCTCGTTATTGCAGAATCCTACCTGTCGTTATCGATACTATTATACCATCTTCTCGAGCAACACGATGATCATTGATCGCGCATAAAAACGATTAAATCGACGTAGGTACCAAGTACGCGCTCCAGCTAGGAGTAGCCAGCGCAATTTTAACAGATTCGTTATCCACTTCCGGTTCAGAGGAGCGCATTAATTCGCGCTATGGAAATTTCGCTGTTCGCGTCGTTACTCCGATGAGAGGGGTATGGGGTTGCGAAGTTCCCTGGAAATATCGTCCATTATCCCCGATGCTTTCCGCAGAAAATACAGACGTGAATCAGGACAACAGTGTAAACAACTTCGCGGCTTTTCACGTCGGAAAACACATACTTCGCTCGCTAGCGCAAAAAAAAAAAAATATCGCGGCTACGAAAAATACACCGTTCATTGCTCAAGCGGTTGTATTATACCTACATATATATATAATATATACCTATACTTTAAGATTGTAACTATCATAATGTTATCTTTGCCAATAGGGGTGTTAATATATTCGTTCACGGAATAAATTAGGTAAACCGAAAATTTTCGATATAGAATGTTATCATAATGTCTTGTTATTTTAGAAATATGAACGAATATTGAACACACATTGATTCTAAAAATAATATAATAAACAGCTATTAGCCATCAAAATTGCAATAATAGAAAAAAACGCGTCATATTGAAACGGAATTTGTAGAACGAATAGATCGTGACAGAATATGAAAAAATAAATTACATTTTTAATGGAAATATTGGGTTGGTAAATAAATTCACTCGGTCTTTTTCGGGTGGAATAAAACCATTTTACATATATTGTTTTCAAAAGGATTAGCTATTATATTATTCAATAGCATTAGAGCAAAATTTCAGTATTAAAAATCTATTTTTTTAATTGCGGTATGATCATTTTTAACGAAGTTATGAGCAATCAAATTCGAAATGCTTTTTACACTAACACTCAGTAATAAAAAATCGTATAATATTTTTTGAAAACAAATTTTGGGAAAACGTTAAGCTTTGCTCATTAGACAATCGAACATTTTTGCATATTTTTTTGGGACAGGCCCAAAGTGAAAAGAAAATCTTTTATTTTTTTCATAGTTTTCTATGTGTAAAAATTAGCAAACTTCCGTAAACTCAAAAACACAATATAGTATAACCTTTCGAAAATAGAGATTTCAAAACCTTTTTTAAAATTTAAATTTTGTTCATTTTTAACAAAAATATAGAATATATATAAACGAACAGAACCAAACAAACTTATTTGTCAACGTACTCAATACTAATATGTACTTTTAAATCATGCATCGTAAATAACATGTTGTACAAATATCGTTTTGATATCTCATGTTTTTTTTATAATTACTGTTGCAAATTTAATGATCAACAATTATTATACAGTACACAATATCAACATGTAGTTGGAGAAAATAAAAAGCTGAAAAGATTAGAATATGACGAAATAGGAAATTTGATGGAAATTGTAGATGGAAGAATCAACGTATTTTCAATTACCTAAATTAAAAATTTATTTTATACATATATTTCGAATATAATAATACCGTTATAATGGAAATGTTTCAATTCCCTGATTATACGTACGCATCCAAATGCGATTCAATAAATCGTAATACATTCTTATGAAATGCAAATATTTTGCAAAATCAGTGTTATTTTCTGATATTTTCTGATAGGTGAAATGATAATGTGTATATTTCATGAAGAAGTATTGATACATTAGTAATGAATATATAGTAGATATTTGACAGGCATTAGCAGCTGATGTATATTACGAAAGTCAATATTGATTCTGTTGGAAATTAATGAGCAAACATCGTTTAGTTATACTAAATATCCAACAATATAACGCATCGCGCTGCAATTTGAGAGTATTAACTGCTCGCAAACGGCTTCATAAATCTCTTAATGCGTATGTAAAACTTAACTTGCTTGTAAAATATCGACAATCGTTTGTTCAATATTCACTTGACAATCCGTCGTTCACTAATGCTCGTGTTGTTCATTGAAAATGAAAAACAAAGTCGAAATATTTATTATTATTTATTCTCGAGTATTTCACAGCCATCGTTGCAATTGCAGAGACAGAAAAAAAAAAAGAATCCTATGAAAGAGCAAAATTTGCGGATGGTAGAGGTTCGCGTCTAGTAGAGGCGAGAGAGAATTCTTCGGGCGTAGCAGTAACATTTCCGAGGCGAATGGCTGGTCCTTGCTGATGGTCCGAGAAATGAATGGTCGACGGTGAACATGGACTGTGTGAATAAAAAGTCGCACAGCTGCGCGATACTCACGGCACCCGCGGAGAGTAAAGTCACGACCGCGGTGGCATAGCTGAATCTTTTATGGACGGTGCACCCGCCACGGTTTACGGTTCGGAAATTTACAGCCGGACCGGAAATATAATTCGTTAAGGAGTACAAATTACGTGAGGAATTGTCCATGGCTAAAAATTTCATGAAAGCCGATCAAAAGTTTCATCCGTCAAGCAGCGCGATCCAAATCGATAAACTTCAGCGATTAAATTCGATTTTTGTTATTTGAGAATTTTTCATCTCACAGGCTTTTATACCTGTTTTGAACAAAAAAAAAAGCACATAGTCTAATTGAAATAGTCGCGGACGTGCTTCCTAGGTGCAATTCAAAAAATTTCCTCTTTTAATTAAATTTCAAACGTGTTTGAATTTTAAAACTCAGCTGTAGATATTACGATGAACTCTTGATTGCATTAATAAATTTAATTTTTCCGCAGATGAGCAGAGGATTTATCGATATTCATAAGTCGGCCGTGGCGATATCCAGATATTGTATTCGGGATTCGGGAGCAGAATATCCGCGCTGCAGCTGTCGCGGACGTCGTTCGCGGGGCGCAAAAAGTCACGTAATGCACGTACTTTTATGCGGGAATGGGTAAAAACGCAATGGGCAATGGTAATAATCTACGGAGGGGATGGGATGGGATGGGACACGCGCCGCTTGCTTGCGCAACGGTGTTTCTTACGACTTACGACGTCCCACGTGCTAGGAAGTCGCGCCTGAACGCCTACTTGAAAATACGACCCACGTCGTACCGGATGACGCATCGATATGCGCGCCTTCGATGCTTTTATAGACCCCCGGTGGGCCAGAAAAAGCCACCAGGTCCGGGAGGGCCTCTCGACGGTACGCTTCATCTTCCAGATGCACGGCTATATCGATCGGTGATATATCGTACGACCGCCGTGTCGTGGCTTCACTCGAGTTAACGATTACACGCGGCTCCGTTTCCGATTTCTTCTCTCTTTACGACCTCGTAATTATTAAAACATCAACGCCCTCCTCGACGACGATTCCTATTATATATCTATAGATATTTATGAGATACGTCGGATGAAGACGGAATAATTCAGGCGTCAAACCGATGGTTCCTTAGAAAAACGTTTAATACTGATGTCTCTCAGATTGATTATTATTTCTCTCGGTTTAATTTTTATCTGTATTTGTATATCTGTGGGTTTGGTATAAAAATATTTTTATACATTTTGTATGAGCAAATAATAAAATGAAAGAATAAACCGATAAATTTTATTTTTGGCCATTAATTTTATATAAAATGATTTTACCAATAAACAATCTTATGTTCGAGATTTTCAATCTATTAGAAAAGGACCATAATAAAAAGTTTTAATTAAAGCACGATTTTTTAAGTCTTTATTTATTTGCTTTATACATAAAACAATATTTTTCATTAACTTGATATTAATATACGTTTCAAGATTATACGCTATTCAATGTTGATAAACATACTAATATCAAGTATCTATGAAAAATAGTCAAATAAAATTGCTTTAAATTGAACAAATACATAAAAAGGATGAAAAAAATCGTGCTTACGTAAACATTTTTATTATTCGTTAAATAGGTAGATTAGACAAATATCTCGTATTACGATCGGGTGAATTTTCGAATCTCAAAGGCACGTGTTGATAGTGCTATCGAAAATCACGGCTCATAATATATCAGCGACGACATCAGCGTTGTCGTTGGAGCCCTTCTCATCAATTTGTCGCGGTGCCATGTTCCCAGCATAGACATATCCTCATTTATCCCAATGTTCTATATGTCGACGACCAATTTGCTAATCGAGCCAATCATCCAATCGCATTAACCTTGCCGGCCATTCAGAGACCCCGGTCTCGTTTTTATTGGACGGTTCCTGCGACAGGATTTTAAATTCGCGTTCCTCGAGAACGATCATACAATTATGAGATATACGCGGCCGTTCCCGCTCGGTCTAATTGCATCGCAGAAATAATAACGAAGACTTGTGTCTGTTATGCGCGCACGTTAATTATCATTTACAAATGTCACATTATGGAGATATCTTGCGCAATTCTCCTCTTCATTCGTCTAGCGATTACGGTACATGTACTTGAAGTCCGCCTTCCGACGATCGTTTAGACAATAACGTCAGCTTGTGCATTCCGTTACGAATTGCAATTCAACGTATGCTCGGGTAAAGCTGCAGTAATGCATAACGCGGCTGCATCCACTAGTCACGCTCAAGCTACCGGGGAGGGAGAAATGACAATAACTGTCGCGATAACTGCACAAATGCGAACAAACGCGCGTGTACGGTACACGTGCGTTTGTTTAACGTTAAATTGTAGCCTCGTAAAATGTAAAATGCGCCGCGCGTTTTTATAGAGGATATATCCATCAGAAATAATTAAACTGGGATATATTGGGCCCTCTCTCGCCAAGAGAATTCGCCCCGGGAATTTGGCTGTGCAATCAATTATAGAGATGGATGAAAATGCGATGAATAATTTCTCGACGATATTCCACCGAAGTGCTCATTTCGATAGCAATTTTTCGGCGAGCACTTTATCAGAGATACCATGAAAACGCGTCGGTGTTTCGGAATTTTTGATTTTTAACGCGAATTTTCGCGCACGCACATACGTGCTCTACAGTCATGTGAAAAATGGTAGCACCGCTCCATAACACACTCGATTTCAGATGAAATCGTAATCTCTATTCCCTTTCTCTCGCGCGCCTTTCTTATTTCGCGAGAATCGTTCGACGCGCGTTCTTCGGGCAGCATCGTAAAGTTTAAGCGGGAAAAGCGAAATAGTACGACCGAGAGGCAAACCATTGGATTTTATAGGCCGGCAGTCTCTCAATCAGCGCAAGAAAAGCGCTTTCTACTCCGCCGTAGAAGAGAGGCAATAAAGAGCAAAGGGCTATAAAGTTATAATATGTTTCGTAGATTTTAATTCGCTCGCGAAGAGATTTGAGCTGTATTTATTGTATTGTATTCGTTGCAAACCATTCTTAATATAAGACCTGCATTTCCTGACTTAATTGTTTATATATAACTTTGTTACGTTTATAACTTTATTAGTATATGTGCTAAATAAACGAATTGCATTGTGGAATGGAGAAAGAGGGAAGCTCTTAAATATAAATTTCAGATATAAATCTTTTACATTGCGTAAAGCTCTCACGAATTTCAATAAAAATTTATTGGCGAGATATCTCATAAAGATTATTATAAATACGAATTACAATTTTATTCAGTTAAGAAAAAAGTTTGTGTCAAAAATAAATTTCATATGTCCCAAACGGTTCACTAAAATTTTTGTATTAATAATGTTACATGAATACGATAGAAAGTACAAATTTTATGTTAACACAAAAAATGTAATATTGACATAATTTACGAGTAAATGTAAAAGCACATTTTTCAGCAAAATTAACATTTATAATATTATATGTTAAATTAACATTTTATCCTTTTTACCTTATGAAATTTATGTTAGAAAATAAAAAATTTTATATTATATCTCCACTTACTCAGAAATTGATATTTTAACACGAAATATTTAATACGAAATATTAAATATCAATTTAACATAAAATATTCAAATAACACAATTAGATTATGTTAAATTAATACTCGGATATGTTAAAAGTTCAACACAAAAAAATTTAACAAGGATCGGTTTTAACACAAATATAAATTATGTTCTACTGTGAATAATTATTAATAATCTTAAATATTATAGCAAAATATATATTGTATTTAAATAATGTTAAACTTTGTTTATTTTTGCTTATTTTATATGTATTATAATTAGATGACGTGTTATATCAACCATTCAACTGCAGTTTCACTTATTGCGTGCTTTGATTTCTCGTTTCCTTGTACTTACTCAATACACGTAACGTTTTTCACCATATCGATTTATATAAACCTATTTATATAAATTCAATTATTAATCTTTGCAAACGATAAATTAAATTATTATTATCATTATCATTTTTCATATAATTTTTCTAATCATTTTTGAATATCAACTCCATATCTCTTCGAGCAAAATTCAAATGCGATAAATTGAAATAGTGATACGAATTTGAATAACAATGAGTGTATAAAGACGGAGTATGTGTCGCGCATCGCGATACATTGTATATTGTAAAATATGGAAAGTATATTACAGCACGCGGAGAAGAACGCAGTCACGTTTTACGGACAAAGACGTGATGGCACGCAGCGATAGGAATAATCGACGATACATGAAGGAAGAAAGCTCGTGGGCCGGCTGCATCGAGGAGGGTGAGAGCATCCGTGATGTCTCTGTCGCGCGCAGCTCTACGCGGTATACACACTATATACTCCCACGACCACTGCGCTGCGACTTACTTCCGGAACAATTTATTATTCAGAGGATAGCCGAGATTTAAAAAGCTCCTCCAGCCATCTCTATGATTAATGGCGCAGATATTGACGACAGATATCCACCCTGCGCGATAAATATACGGAATACATGGTAGCTCTCCGTCTCGGTGCTAAAAAAATTTACAAAACGTCCTTTTGCATCCTGTTACGCAATAAAGGAGAAAGAAAATACGTCCGGATATTGAGGAATTTGCACAAATTAACCTTTTGCGATTTTATATTGATTCGATATACCTAATACCTCTCGAGTTATAGTCTATCGCATAATTCTTCAACAATTCGAACAGGGATGCGATTATAAACACTAGATTATACAATATACTTTATTTACGAATGATTAGGTAAAAGTTGGAAACAAAATACATTACTATTTGATCTTTGTTCATTTATACTCAGAGATAAACATAGTAGCGATAACGCAAGTTTTATATGTAGAGTTATACAGTTAAAGTTCCCTCAATTTATTCTTTCAAAAGAGATCTGGTAGTAATAAAAATAAAAAAAGGAGGACCAATACTAATATTATTTATAAAAATAAATATTATTTTCCAATGAAACTGTTTCTCAATTTATTTTTTGATATTAAACGTTTACGTCAGTTTTTGGGGATGCTTTGTACTTATTATTACAAGATTGAATATAGTTGAATAAATTAATAGTTGCAATAATGATAAAATAATCATCTTTTTCTTTGAGTGTGCGAGAAATAGTTTGAATCGCAAAGAATTGAGCATTGTGTATCGTAGCAAAATAAATCGCATTCTCCTCGCGCTCTTTGAGGATCTCTCTCGCGAGAGCAGGCGAGCAGGTTATTAAAATCATCATTCAGAAGACACTCTGGAATGCGCAGCCTTCTCCCCTATACGACGATGATAATCGGAAGCCATCATCGTAACTCGCCAGGCTCATTGGCGGCGTAATAGCAGTCAGGGTATATCTACGGATCGGCATCAGTGAACGCCGCGCGCGGACGTGTAGTTGCGCCAGCAGCTGTACAGCCTTGGACATGCAAAACTGCAGGCTGCAGCGGGGAGAACGAACGACCGCCGCCTGCACCGCCCACGCTGTCCGCTTGTACGTGCGTGTGTAACTGGGATTGCATCGTGGAAAATTGGATAATACCGCGGCCACCGCCGACGCGTGGACGACAAGCATCGGCCGTCGTTGCGGACCATTGCGCGCCGCGTTTCGTCTCGTTTCGTTTCGTTTCGGGTTGGCGCGGACGAATTTTGCAAATTTTTCACCAGTTTTAAGCGGCAACTGTCTAAAGCGTGGATTCGTTTTCATTTTCGACGCTACAACGAGCCAACAATGAGCGAGATGCTGGACATTCCCGGAATTTCCGGCTTTATCGCACGATTAACGGTGGCCAGGAAATGAAGCGAGTGGAATTTTCATGAAATGATCCTTCACGGCGCGGCTTCGGCGTGCATTCGGTCGTTATCGAATAAACGCGAATGAAATTTCGAACGGTGAATAGTAAATGTTTTACGTATCTCTTTTCTCTTTTTCGCCAAAGAAATACAATTGAAGAGAATAATCGTCTGATATGACAAATACATATAATAGGATGAGGTAGTATAATTTTGAACATAGTACTCTGAAGGCCGGTTATTCTTTTTCTGATTAACTTGATTAGACTTTTTATAGTGAGTAACTTTTAAAGTTATCACACACAACACCCTACAAAATTATCAGTTTAGTAATCACAACTAGAAAATTACAACTTTTATATAATTATCAAGTTAAGTCTCATCACAAGTTAATCAGAAAATGAAAAATTGGGCTTCAGAATTATGTTTGAAATTATAACTGAAAGTGAGTAATTTCTAAAGTTACCACTACAAAATCATCAGTTTAGTGATTAATCATATCAGGTTAAGTCTAACCATAAATTAATCAAAAAATGAAGAATCGAGTCTGAAATCAGATTTGAATTTCCTTTCAAAGTTCAAGTACGGTAACTCTGATCTCATTGTGTGGAGGGTACTAAAGAGTACCACCAAACAGAAAACAACAGAGTACAACCAAACTTAAACTTAAAAAATTTCGATTCAAATCCATATGTACAAAATTGTACTATCTCATCCTATTCAACCGGGTTGATATCCCTGTGACGAATTAAATGAATAACGTAAAAGTAACGAAATTAGGACGTATGAAGTAAGGCCGGCAGGGTATAAAGTATCGCGGTCGTATCTAGGCGAATTGTATAGGAGAGGCGGGCGAGTTACGAATCGTTATTTATCGGGTTATTACGCCGAATGTCGTCCACGACACGGAAATAACCATGGCACGCGACGGGCGCACTTAAGCGTATCATAAAGGGCCGCGCATCACATCCATCCCTTGGATGGTTCTCTTCTTTACGCCACCCTTCTAGCCCGGATACGAGGATTACTTTGCGCGCGCGGCGATAAAAATTCCGTCACAGGGCATAAACAAGCAGCCTATATGTATGTCGGATACAACAAGCTGTGCACCATCGGAGGCCTGTGTGTGTATCGAGCAACGCCTATGAATGCCGTCGTTTACTTGCATAATTGCCGCGCGATTAATTCCGCAAACGACGAAACACGACCTGTTCGACACGGCGCGCGGCGTCGGCACTGATATCTCTCGGCACAGGTATTTACGACCAGATAAAAATGAAACATCGAAAGGATCGCTGTGATCCCTCCATTTTTACTGAAGCAAATGGAGGTCACAGACGCGCTTTAATTGCCACGTGGTGCAATCTACGTCTTAATTAATCAAACCCGTGGTTAACGATGTTTTTTCATAAGTCGTGTGGGATAAAATTAATGGGGAAAGTTCCCCCTCGTAAAGCTCGTGAAAAATGCAGCCTGCCGTAGAGCTGAAACAATATTTTCCATTTAGAATTACAATTTTTCCGCTTTAATGACCGTAAAGCTGTACGTACGGGATGGCCACAAATTCGCGCACAATATATCTGTTTCATTTTCAGGAAAAAGTATGTGAAGAGGCAAGCAGTTTTAAAAAGAACGTATTGCAGCACATTCTTATTGTGTATTTAGTTCGCAGTATAACCAAAGATACCCAAGTCTCATTAATCAATATTTGTTAATTAATAATACTCCTGCGCATCGTATTTTTTTATTCCCCTCGCGAAATTAATATTCCTCTCTGAAACGTAATAACAATGCGATCCGCATCACTCGAGTGATATTGGAATTTAATTTCCATATCGAGGGCCGAGAGGAGCTCCCTTATCGACAAGTGCCTGGCTAATTTTCCAGAGTTAGAATTTTTGATACAGAGAGAGAGGTGGGTTCGGTGAAAATTCCACGACCCGCCGCATTCTCCGTAGATGTATCGACGTTGACCGTAATGTTCCACCCCGTTCCGGGTTGCAGCAATACGGTTCGTGGCAGCCGAGGAAAGTGTAACGCCGTTGTCGTTGTCGTCGGAAAGAAAGTCGTACGTAAATAAAGAACATTTCGCCTTGTTCTCCTGAATTACGGCGCGCGTAATTACAGCCGTCGCGCAGCGAGAAAAGATTAATGAGGCCGAGGTAAAATAAAATAAGAGTCGAGCGTTACAGTGAGGCTACAGGCTACTCCATCTGCTACAGTGCAGTGGTAGGTAGGTAGGTATATACGCCGAATATCATGATGTGCGCTTTTATTCGAATCTGAGTTCCAGGTGCTTTAGAGCGAAACATTCGTACTTTGCGCTTTGAAGCGAAATATTCGATTCACCGTACGCGAAACCACTGTGTGCGTTTCCGTCGCTGCATCGCCAATCTCAATTTTTCGACCAACCTTTTAATTAAGCGACCCAAATCCCCTTTCTAAAGCTGCGGCAAACTTTTCGCGCTCGGCTGATCGCTTTGACATCGCGTTGCAAAAGAAAAAAATTTATATATCGGCGTCATGTAACTGTATTGCTTTAACCGTATTGTGGTTACAATATGGACAACCGATTTTATTGCCGAGCATTGAGAGCTCTCGCTGTCGTTTTTATTGCTCGGGAAGATTGCGCTATTAATTTTAGACAAAAACGTAAAGGATCATAATAAAAGGTCATCATAAAATATACAAAGTATTGAAATCGTTAAATAAACAGAAAAATTGAAAAAGTTAATTAAAAGAGTTATTCTTTCTTTTAAAATAGCTCAATGAATATGAATTTTTTTACATAAAAATTTGATAATATAGCCAACAATGTTTAATAATAATTATATTCAGCTAGAAATAATAATTATTACTATTTGTAGCCGAAAACTTATTATAATTATAAAATAATTTTTTATTGTCGTGTAATATCGAATAAATAATGTATTTTTTATATTTAGAGGAAAAGATGATATCGTACGTGTTAATTTTTGTTTCAACTTTTTCTCTCTCAACACCTAACGTTATCATTAAAACTTTGTCATAAATACGTATTCGCGCTCGACTAATATAAAAAGTTCAATAATAAACCGGGCGTGTAACCAGGAGAGAGAAGCGGGCGGATAACACAGTTTGATCAAGCACTCGCCCGTTTTGTCGTTGCATTTCGAGGTGCGGTAACGCGACGAAAAATTAACTAACCGCATCGCGTCGATGTTTTGAAATAGGGAAAAAAACAAAAGTAAAAGGAAAACGACGAATCGTCGACGATTACTCGCGATTTCGTCCTCGTCTCGCGCGGACAGTTTCACGACGAGTTAATACATTTTCGAGTCCGGGACCGCCGTAAATTTCACGCGTGCAGCAGAGCTCGCACCACGCAGCGGCGATAAATTGGTGGACGTTAACACCCCCGTCAACGAAACAGCTGGTACGCGAATTTTTTTCCTACGCCGCGCAATCAGCGCATAGATCGTACGCGTACGGCTGGAATCGTCTTTTTTGCTTTTTTCTTTTTCTACCCATTTGCCACTGTCATCGCGGAGAAGGCGAATTGTCACACGGCGAAACCGTGTGAAATCTATATATCCCTCCCTTATTTAGAAAGTGACAACTAAAAATATTCAGTTTTTCCAGAGAAGCTATTTTTTGCAAAGAAACTATTTTTCAACGTAACAGCCAATTATTGACTAATCAAATAATATTATCCAATTTCTGTAATCAATCCAATTGTAATAAAATCATAATAATCACTGAATGATCACTATGAGTGTGCTCTAGGTCTGTTCGCGTTGCTTGAAATTCTTGAAAATTTTTATACTTAAAAGAAGATGAATATATTCTCGAACGCGTTGAAGAGAAAGAAAACGAAGGTGCAAAAGGTACGAGCAACATGAACAGACTGTTTGTCTTTTAAACGCAGAAATGGAACGTAACTTGTCGATTTAGTTTAGCTCGCTCTATCTGCCCTCGAGAGGTGATCCGCGAATTAGAAAACCGTATATATTAATATTCAAATGAAATAAAAAGTTTCGAGGTGAGGCTTAAACTTTCGGACGATATTCGAGGTGTCAACACTCGCGGGAGGCATTCACCACAGACAGACGAACGACAACGATTTCTTTAACGGACACACGAGCCGGGGTCGTCGACCGAATGATCGTCGACATGATACCGGCGATACAACGAGAGCGATCTCTGGGCGACAATCAACTCCAGGATAGAGACACTCGTGACGTCGCACCCGTGAGGGAAGTTAAAGCGGCGGATGTTGAAGAGACCGATTATGGAGAAGGTGCACTAGCCGTTAAAGCGACCTGCACACTATAGTATCGCTGAATAATTTTCGCTGCTCTCTGTCCAAGTGCGATCTCGGGTGTCTAGACATTCTCATCGAATACACGATCTTTGAATCAACCTCAGAAGCGTTTCGTTGCCAGGAATTTGCATAAAGATTAGACCGCACTGCTAGTGTAAGGCCGCTCGTAAGTTTGAGATGATTAATTGTAATTTATTATCGTTTCGTCACACAGATAAAATTGCGAAGAAAAGATTCACAAATCTGAAAATCGTCACGATTGATAAACTCTAAGCGATATTGAGTTACGCATTTTTAATTACGTAATAATGGAAAATAGCTGTGATTTTATATATGATAAAAATAAGGATAAAAAGCAAGGATAGAGCTTTCTTCGAAACTAGAGATGTCGATATCGCAGAGTATAAGCGTTTTGCACTACTTAAAAAATGACACATTAGGATTCCTATAGAAAAGTGGAAAAACTATTTTTCAATTTCACAGAAAATTATTGATTAATCAAATGACATTGGCAAAATATATTCTTAACCTAATCTTTTGTCATTTTCGTTTCAAAACCACTTTTTTCAGTTATGATGATTTCGATGATCTTTTTAACCTTTACAAGATGGAAAAGCCACTGTAGTGTCGCTGAAACAGTGTCGTATTTTGAGGCAAAAATGTAATGAAATAATAAATTATAACAAAACTTACTCAAGAAAAAGTTGTCTGATTCTAAAAATCCTTAATACACACGATGGTTTTTGTCATCTTTACTACATCTTTCGTGTCCTTGGATAATTTTCATCACTTTTATAATATATAAAGTTATTAAGTGATTCTTACATATACTTTGACATCTTTAGAAAATATTTGTAAAATTGTTATATCAATGTTATAACTAATTACGACAAAATGAGAAAAATGTACTTTTTCATACAAAAATGCAAAACTCTGAAATAAAAATGTTTAAAGGGGAAAAATATATATCTCAATATCTTAAAATTGATATTCCAAACTACAAAAGAAAAAATAAGTCAAGTGTTGGCTATCCAAAAAGTTTAGTTATTATGTAACCCAATAATATTTTTTTTACAGTACATAAATGGGTATCAATTAAACGTTTTTTATCAAGAAAAAAAAACACTGGTACATAAAACGCACGAATGGCCCAATCGTGTGTATCAAAGGTTAGAAAAGATTAGTATCAACCTGGAATTTGATTGTCACAGTGATGTCAATAGACAGCGGACACGTTGCTCAAATATTAGAACAGAGCAATGAATATATCTTGCCGATAGAGGATAAGCTATCCATACTGATCTCTGTATCTCGTTGAGCTGCGACTTGAATGTAAATATTATGTAAATTAATACTCGTTGCGCGCTCTACTGCGTAAAAAGATTCGCATTCGCATGATATAACGGCTGCAAAATATTTTGAATTTTCAGACATGATGTGTGATCTCTGCGAAGCTTAAAATTGCTTCATATTGCAATTTTAATAAACTCTTCCACTGCCGTATCGGATTAAAAAAATATCACACTTTTTATAAATATATATCCGTGAAATTCATTTTTTCCATGTAAATTTCGCAACTTCGTTAAAATCGCTACATCGTGTGAGTGTAAATAAATGAGAATAATTTGGTATTCCAAGTATGAATATTTTGTGCAGCAGCTCATCTCGCTATGTGACAAAACTGTATATCATAACTACTAATCACTTCGTCGCAATCATGTGCCTCCATAGTCTCTCGCGAAAATAGAATTTTAGATTTGCGCAACTGAAACAAAGCATTCAGCGTGCTAGTTTCATAAAACTCGCGACAGAAAGTTCTGAAACGTCATGAAGTTTTAAATCGTCATGAAGTTGCTCTTAACGTTACATGTAGATATAGTTAAGCTGCTTTAGCGCACCTCCAAGTATTACCTACGTCGTATCGTTTACATAATTCCGTCGTCAACTGGCTTCTCGGAATTTTGCGTCGTGATATTATATGACCGACGTAGCCAGACACGCGTGTAAGACGATAACTTGATAAGCGTATACCTCCCAAAATACAGTTGGGAGAAAGACTCTTGAGAGAGCTGATAAAAATATATTTAACGATGTTTCAATATGAAATAGCTAAGGCCCAGTTCCACAACTGACGATTAACTCATAACCGTTGTTCAACTTATTTATTGTCTCTTTCCAATTAAAATTGGAAAAAGATGAGAAACAAGTTGAACCGCGGTTAAGAGTTAACCATGAGTTGTGAAATTGGGCCTAAGAGTCGAAGCAATAGTTCGTAATAATGTTTGGCATCTCTAAATAACGATGATAGGTGACATTCGTGTAACTCGGACAGAACGTAAAATCATAAGATGGCATCAATAAGTAGAAGTCATTTTAGGAAAAATCATAATAATGTCAATCGATACACGATGATTTTATGATAAACTCTTGATATGATAATGATTTTTAATCTTTAATTAGTCGCGTGGAGTTGCCACAATCTCATATTTAAAAATAATATTTGATTGAAAATGGACGAATCAGAATATCTCAACTAGAATTCTAGTAGAGTTAATCAGGAAATTCTGATTCGTCCGTTTTCAACCAGAATTCCAATTAATTCAGACATTTTTCACAGTGCAGAGGCACTATTTGAAAACCCGTGTGGCCCTCCTGTGTTTTCATTTTAAATTCATTTAACATTCGTTTAACATTCGGTAAACAAGGTTAAAATAATACACAGGAGCACTCGAGCAATGAGTTTTGAAACCAAATCATTTTGTTTTCAACGTGAATATTTTTGCGCGACTAACTAAAGGTTAAGTAATTTTTTTCTGAAAAAAAATCATTGTCACATCAAGAATTCATCATAAAATCAGAATTAAAAGTGTATCGTTTGACATCATTATGATTTTTTCTAAAATGACTTCTACTCGATATCAACTTCATCTTATTATTATTTTGTATTCTACTCAGAAAAACTTAAACACGATAAAAATATTCCGTCATTGAATTGTCTCGAATGAGAAAAGAGGGAATTTTGTCTAAAAGTAAGAATACTCTTAGCACTGAAAAATTAATGTCTACATGTCGAGGTTGTTGCTCCAACGATAATAGGCACGTTTAGCCTTTTATAATCCGACTCTTCGTGTTGAATAAAAGAAGATACGGATCGAGAGGAAACGATATCGCACTGAAGGGTTTGTCTAAGGCAGCTTCTGGAGTTCAGCGAATCCATTTAGTTTCTACCTTGAATACCTCGAACACCAAAGTTGGATTGGTTCAGCGTTACGAGCGGCGAAGTAGACGCGTCGGGAAACTGGAATTAAACGCGTCGATGCGATCCACGCTATTTAACACATTCACCCGTCTATCGGTCTGACGTACGTACGGTTGAAATAATTTTGGTAATCAGGCAGAAACTCGAAGTTGCACTTTACGGAGACTATCGATAAAAGAAGTAAAACAACCTGTTTCGCGCTATCACTCCTGAAAGTTGCAGATTTTATTTACGATATTAAATAAACTCATAAAAATGACTGAAACCAGAAAAGTAGAAGACCACTTCATCCAGTATACATATATTGAAGTCACAGAGAAATATTAAGTTACTTCATCAGTAAATAATAGTTGCTTTCTCGAGACGTTAAAAGATTTCTCTATTAAATTCGAAATTTTAATTAAACCAAGTTATTTCGAGTCTTTTTCGCTTTTCAAGGAAGGAGTAAAAAAATTTGTAAAGAATTTCGTAAGCGTTTCTCGATGATGGCAATCAGTCGGTGTATTAAATCGCGCAAAAATTTGAAAATTATTAAGTAAGAGGTGTGTGTGAACGGTAGTGTAACAGCGGGACTTCGATAACAGCACTCTGGTTTGGTCGCACGCGATGTGGCTAGGAACAGTAGATTGTGTCGAAGGCACGGTACGGCTTTCGGGTCACACAGAGTAAAGCAAGATTCTTGCGTGCTGCCAGACGTTTGGGATTAATAAAATATCGACCGAACGTAAATCGGCGCTCGATTAAAGTCGCCACTAACGGAGCTTCGTTTGTGCCCATCCATAAAGCGAGCGAAGCTTTTCGTTTGACGCGGCCGACCGAAGGGAAGCTTGATGAGCGTGGAATAGATGAAAAGTCCGTGAGCAAAAAAGCGGAAAGAGGCCGCCAGATTGTCGCGTGTGGAAACAACGAAAAAAAATGCGATATTTTACAACCTGCGATGTTTCAAACATTTTATTTCAAACAAAATCACACTAAAATCAAATATATCTAAATCGCAAACATTTATATATAAATATCCTAAAAAAACAAAGTTGTCAGTACAAACGTGTTAACACGCATTAATTTGGAAATTAAATATATTGACTTGATGCTAATCTATCAAGCAGATAGAATGTCTCCCTTTGATTTTGATAAACTTTTAATGTGTTATTTTCTAAATTAAAATAGAAATACAAATTTTTTTATTTATTGCTCATATGCAGTTTTAGGTGGTAAAATACCCATTTGATAAAAATCGATTAGTTTCTTTCGAATAATTTCGCCGAACCGATAAGAAATGGAAAAATATTTGAAGTACAAGTCGAATAGAAGTACATATATTGTACTAATAATAAAAACATTTTTAACTTTTCATTTTTATAAATAAAAAATGTTTTCCCCATTTTGTACAGTTTCGACAATATTCGTTCAAAAAAAACTAATCAATTTTTGTCAAACAAGATGTTTTACTCCATGTGGCCCAGTTTACATCGTGCACTCGATACGGGTGCTAACTAGTAACTTTCTATTGAATGATCTTAATTTCGGCGATTCGTGTAAACATACATACGATATGTGTATTTAATTAATTATTTTGATGTGTATTGTACCAATTTGGTACATCATTCTCTTTGAATACGTCGCTGAAATTACAATAATTTAATAGAAAGTTACTAGTACGTGTATCAAGTGCACGATGTAAACTAGGCATGTGTCTCTTATTTTGGTCCGGAAACAACATATTAAAAACTCATAAAAATCAAAGAATATTTCTGTATCTACCGAATTATCAATCTCAATAGATTTACACGGAATTCGGTACGAGTAAAGTCTCATATTCCGTTGGATTCCCCGAGACAAAACAATCCCACGATTTCGACTCTCTCGAGGGGTTTCTCATTCTTCCCTTAGCGAATCGCAAACAACGTCAGCTATCCACCAGAAAATCTCATCCGATCATGGCGCGATCGTGTTCTTCTCATCGCCGCCGAATTCCGAGCACGCGTTCTATCGTTCTTCAACGCGCAACGGGAGAAGGATTGAAAAACGGGAAGAAAAGAGTAAGTGAAGTAAGCGTCGAAAGAGGGTGGCGCGATAGCGAAGTGCGCGAGCAGAAACCATCCAATCTGACTAAAACGAGGTCCTCCGTCTGCGGAACGTGGTGTGAAATCTCATGGCTCTCCCTGGAAGATCGTTTTTTATCTTGGTTTTTGACGCCAGAAAGGATGGAGCAGGGTGGTTAACGCAGTTTTTTTATTTGCTTCTTTTTTTCACGTCTCCTCTCTCTCTCTCTCTCTCTCTCTCTCTCTCTCTCTGTCTTCCCTTCTTGAGGAGAATCGCTGGCGAGTGAGCAAGCTCATTTCATCACTGCCAGCGTGTGGTTCCTCTCGGAAATGGAAATTTCGTCGGGATATTATGGATCTCGTCCGGAAAATAGGACGGACCATGAGGGTTAGACGTTAACTGAATATTCGACCTAGAGAACATGACAGATAGATCGCAAAGATCTTTGTAATAAGTTACGTTACGAATTGAATGTACGTTATTAAATTTCACCCGAGTGTTATTAATCGCCATGTAGAAATAGAACGGACTGTGTGATGGCTAGATATTAATTGAATACTCTCGATCGATATGATAGATCGCGAAGATTTCCGTGATAAATTGTCCGTTGAAATGAACGGACGTTATTAAATCTCGACAGAATATTATGGATGCGGATGGAAAAAGAGACCGAACTGTAGATATTCGGACAATGGATATATTCGACTCTCGAGATCTCCGCGATAAACTGGTGTAATGCTACTGTGAACCGGTAGACATTATTCCTTGGTTTATGCTGACGGAGACCGGAGTCTCATCTCGTTTCGATCGATACACGACATTTGGCCCTTGGAACGATTATCGCATCGCAGATTCCAGACGCCGGAAATGGCCAGGATTTATCGCTCGAGCGTCCTGCTGCGCGCCCCCACGGTCACGAAAATGATTGCAATTAATTACGAGTTTCCCCGTGGCGTGTTATGCTCGAATATGATGTATGACGTGTCCCAGAAGTCACCTGCTCCACTCTCGGATCGTAAACGCTGAATGTTAGATTAAGGGAAAATACGACTATTAAATTGATGCCGTATGCTCGAGTGAAAAAGCGAAACAACGTTCGAGGTAGTATCGATAGACACGCGCTTTAAAAGCCAATTTTTCTGTGCCAGAAAGTATCTCTTTTAGTGAGGGTTGGGGCAGCTTGTATCGTCTTCTTTGAAGGTGAATTTCCGTGCCAACGTGAACATCCGTTCCATCCTACGGTCTTTGTGTCAGCGCAAAGGCAGAAACTGGGTAGAATGAATTATCACGAAACTTGGCGGATTATAAAAGCGTGAAAGCCGCCATTAAACGAAGAGGAACCCTGTGGTGGCGTTACAACGATATCGGATAATAATAATGTCTTTTTCTCTCAAGGCGGAAGACAAGGGTGTCGACCATTTCCGGCTATTTTCCCTTTCCCTATCTCTGCGTTATTCCTCATTACCCTCTTATTTAGGAGAGAGAGAGAGATGTACGTTATATATTCTCTTTGAGTGTCGAAATTAAGCGAAAACAAGAACGAATTTAACGAAGAGAACTTTAATTGCGTATTAATGCCCACATAATTAGGAACCCTTAGAGCAGGAGGGTGGGGGCGGGGGGTTTGAAACTCCTTATTGAATTTTCTGACAAAAGCTCCCACCGCTTTCAGTACGCGCTTTAGGGACGCGGAAAAATCAGTGTGGAGGTGTTGAAAAGTTCATCGTAATTTTTTCTTTCTCTCATTCGTGCAATCTACTTATCTCTCCTTAATCCGACCGATAAAACTTTTAAGTGGGTGCGAAAGCTGTTTATCTTTAATCGCAGCACTTTAATTGATTTTGAAGGAATCCATTATTTTTAAATGTAAATTACAATTTTGAAGATAAAAAATCACGTTAATAGACATATAATTATATAATAATGTAATATTAGATATCGCTAGTCACGAGGAAAAGTATATTTCATTTTCTATTATTAACTGCACAGTGAAAAATATTTCGTATATATGCTAAAAAAAACTTTGTTAAAATTTTTATATTGAATTTTTTTACATTTGTGTAACATTTGTGTTACTTTCTGACACATTTTACGTTAAATTAACACAACGTGTAGATCAATTCAAATACGTGAAATGTGTTAAATTTAACATAAATTTTTCAACTAAGTATGTACTTATTTGTTTTTTCACAAGATGCTAATAATACACATGTTTGAATGCTTTGATACTTTCGGTGCGGACATATCCTGAATTGAAAGAGAAAGAGAGAGAGAGAGAGAGAGAGAGAGAGAGAGAGAGAGAGAGAGAGAGAGAGAGAGAGAGAGAGAGAGAGAAGAATCCGTCAGTCAGCAAACTGGAGAATGTACCTCTCCATCAATCTCCGTCCATGCTTCTGCAAAGAAGCCTTTAAAGCGCCACAAAAATGGCAGAGATAGAAAGACATCATAGTGAAAAGAATTTCTAGCACTCCGTCTATCCTATGTGACTTTCTGAAAGGAACTTTTTAGCTTCTCTCTTCTAATTATGCGCGGTCGGTCACGAACACATTTAATAAAAATTCATGCGTAGACTGAAGTTTTTTTATTTATATTCTCTTAAAGTTTATAAACTTTCATTTTTATTAATTATAGTAAATTTTTATTATTTCACGCATATTATGAGTCGTATCTTCTTGAAGAAAAATTAAAATAGCTGTCGAGTAAAAAAAAAATCGGGAAGAAATACAGAATTTGAACGAAGCGAGAGCATAATTTCTTTCCACAAAAATATCCCTTTTCTAGCGAGTTTTGGAAATAACAGTAATTTTGATATGTCACATCCGATCAATTGTACATCCCCCGAGAGTGCAGAAACCACCCCCTTTATGCAACTTTCGATGGTTTTATTTCGAACCCGCGTGCACAATGCCGATCATAATGAGCAGAGACGTGGAGGCGCGTATTCAAGGGGCGTGTCAACGCAGTCTGCAGTGAAAACAGAAGAGTGATCCGGCAGTGACTCTCGACGTACAAACAGGGCTAACCACCCCTCCAAAAAGCCATTACTCACCGACCGTGTCCTGCTGTCAGGTACAATTTGTTCTACTCGCGAAAGCGAGAAGAACGACGCGCGCCTCATGCTGGCTGTGACAGATGAGCTCGAGGCCACGTATGGACAAAAAAAAAAGAAGAAATCACCCCCACGATGACGCGCGGTACTGGGCAAGATTTTCGCGGACATAAATCAAACTATACAAAAGTTAAGGCGATTCATGCGCATTTAACGACGCGGAATAATTGTTTGTGCAGCATTATAGGTCCTGTTAAATGTATTAAATAAATATTGTTTTGATATAACAGCAAAAGTTTAAATCGAAAATAAAAATCCATAATATTGTTTTGAACATTCTTCCTTAAGTGATAATTATCTTGATAACGAATCCCACGATTGACATTGTAGAAAAAGAGAGATTTAATCGGCTTAATTTCTTTCTCTCTCTCTCTCTCTCTCTCTCGATTAACTCTAACTCATTGCAACGTCAAGTACTTCCCGCTCACTCTGTTGAAGAGATATATATTTTTATCAAACAAATCAAAATCCTTGTTTGCACAATTTTCTCTGTAAACGTCAAAATTATATCGCACATAATTCTAATTTTATCTGTGTGCAAATATAACATGTAATATTTTACAATAATAAGTGAAGTTATATTTAACATAATAAATTATATTTAGCATGATGAATTAATCGGATCGCGAGCATTAAATCGTAACAACAATCTAACTAAATATACAATATTATAATAAAATGAGAGAAATATTGTATATAAAGATTTTCAAATTACTCGATTTTGAAATTGGATTTGTATTGCGTGTATCATCATCATCATTATTATTATTTATTGTGTATAGAGAAATTACGAAGCATACACAAATAGTGAGGCACCAGCAGAACTGCTATTACTAAGCCTCCCAGAAAACGAAACAAATTACAAAGTACAGAAAAATAAGTACAATTCCAGAAAGATAAGTTTCTTGCTTAATAAATAACTCAATGGTTGTATCATTCCCTTATTTCAAAAGTAACACATCTAAAAAAAACTATATTTTCGAATTATTATCATCAATGAGTTAAAAGTGAATTAACTAAACTTCATAAAAGATCATCGAAATTGTCATAACTCGAAAAGAGGGATTTTTTTAAGGGTTGTAAAACAAAGATGACAAAAATAACATTTGATTATATTAAAAATATATTCTTTTTACCAGTATTATTTGAATAGTCAATAATTTTCTATTTCAAGTTGAATAGTAGTTTATCCGTTTTTGAGGAAACGGAACGTAACTTTTTGAGCTGGCTTTTAAAGTAAGGGCGCGATATACGAATAAATATATAACTGAGAATTATATTATTTCGCTTGAAAATAAAAGACATTTAAGATTAAAATAAATCGAGATGTCGATTCAATCCTCTTTTTAACATCGCTAAACTGTTTTAGCATAAACCCGATACGAGGCAACGCAGTTATGGCCGCAGCACAGACTCTTGCATAACGCATAATGCATAAAGGAATCAACCAATCAAAATTCTTCTTTTCCATGGAATGAGAGGAAAGGAAAGATTCTGATTAGTTAATTCGCTTATGCACTATGCATTAATCCCGTAAACGATAGCATCGATTAAAATAACGCGGTAATTAAAAGCACTTGGCAAGACTCCGTTTCGCGTTCGCCTTAAATCATCGAATCCATCAGGCTCGCCGAGAAACGCGATGCGGTCGGTGCGTCGCATGCAAAGTCCCGGACGTTGCCTTTCCGCCTTTCGAGGTTACCGAAGGCAGAGAGAAGAAGAAAATGAACAGAGATGTGTCTCAAGTTTGACCCACTCTCGCGGAAACGAGGAGATAAAGGCACGGGCAACCCACCCTCGCGACGAGCCGCAGAGAGAATAAACGCTAAGAAAATAATCCCGCGAGTTCCAAACGAGATGCCGCCCCCTTCGTTCCTCCGAGGCTGCCATGAAGCTCTTAAACCACCGGTATTCATGAGAATACCGTGGAGAAGTACCGTCGCGCTGTGGATATACGTCGCATTCAACGTGCATAAGAGGCCCTTTCTGATTTACTTCCCCCCCTCTCTCTCACTCACTCACTCTCTTTTCCGACCATTTTCTCTTTTATTTCCTTCGACGACGTCGTTCGTCGCGCACGTCCCTAAGCGCATTCGTGGTGCTGCTGGCGCGCATGAAGCGCGAGACGAAAAGTAATCTGATTTCAGCGGATCTGCTGAGAAGCTGCCTTTCGCTCGTATGATTAATGCGCTGAGAAGCTACATACAGCGTCGAAAATGCTGGCTTACGTCTACGCCAAATGCACCTGACTTTCAGCTACTCGTTTTTTATTCAAAATGCGATTATGTATAATACAAAGAAGAAAAAGAATTCTTCTACTTAAATCTATTTTATATTAGCGAGTTATACGCTCAATTAATCCGGCCCAACCGCTAACGTTAACGAATACTCTCTATTAATTACGTTCAGTTTTACTGATAGTACAGCGAATTAGCGGTCTGCGGTTAACAACGCGGAAAACGTTAATGTGTATTGTGCTTTACTTGGGGAATACTTTGATTTTGTCTTGTTACTCGCGTGGTATTTAGCGAAGCATTTCCTGTTAATGAGATGCGCCAACACTCACTGACTGGCAAAAATGTTTACCGAGCAAACAACACTGGCCGCAACAGCGTCCCGATAGAATAGGCCCCTAGAGAGATCAGAGCTGTACTTTGTACGATACAATCAACTTCGTCGCGGCGACCTGACATCGAACGGTGTGTCAACATCGCTTTGATTCAGCTGCGGTCGCCCATCTCTCTCATCTTAGGTGTCTCTCTAGTCAACAGTGAATTTCATATTGAAAGCTATATACACTTTCATAAAAGATTTATTGTAGAATATTTTACATTTATTGTGTATATACATATTTGCAATTATTGTAAAAATTAAATTAATGTTTTTATAAAATATCTGATGTCAAATTTCCTAAATCATATCCCTACCAATTTTATTACAATAAATATAAGACTGATAATTGGTAATAGTAAAACTATTAATTGATATTAAAAAAATGTAAAGTGCAAAAATAAATTCAAACCAGTTTTATTTCGACGTATTTACCTTTATTGATATTTATTAATTATTGAATATTTGATTATTTTTCAATAAATTATTATTAAAATAAGTATTAATTAATTATATCCTTTATTCTGAATTATTTTAATTCATACACTTTTAAACGCGGTATAAATTAAAAGACCACTAGCACGATTTAGGCGATCTAAACCAAACCTTTTACAATATGTAGCAAAAAGGATCACAATAAATTAATTTGTTATTGGTGAAAGATTGAACATGTAATAATAAGTAATTGACACATCAAACTATTTTCAATGTTCATTTGCGAATAAATTAGTATATACCAAATGGGAATTAAATACAAAATAACTTAAATGATACAAATCCAGCAACTCACTTCTAACCTTTTATATATATATATATAAATCTATATTTTCTCAATTATAGAAAATATATAGAAAATATACAGAAAGTGCGAAAGATGGTTAAAATATAGAAAATGTGTTCCAATTCACAAATACATTCAACACATTTATGGACAAATATCCAAATGTCATCTGCACGTACAACTGAATTAACTTCAGTTGAAATTCTCTGGATTAATACACGCGATTATTTTATTTACAGAACCGCTGACATATCGAACTTGTAAATATTTGGTAGTGACGGGACAACATCACGTAGAGCTTTTAAATTTATTCTCTAACAATCCATTGAGCAATTTCATTTAAACAGATAAAAAAAGAAAATTAAAAAAAGACTACAATGATTTTCAAGGGCGTTGCAAAAGTTTTACAGTTGTCGGATAAACGAAGAGGAGCTAAAAAATTAAACGCAATTTCAGCAAAAACTATATCCCGCCTAGAACTTTCCTATCTTTAATTAAATTTAAGATTACATTGCCAGAGGGAATTCCTGTTGATTTAAGCTGCAGACGCGATTAAGACATCTCCAGATTTACGGAAAAATAAAAGAAACTCCCACTGAGGATATCAATATTCTTTCAGGAGACACTCTAGAGATTTGAATTTGCGGGACGACAGTAGAGAGAAACTCTCCCCTGGCAGCTTTCGTTCAACACTTACACCAACCGTTACGGCAGCCAGAGACTACAATAGTGCTCGTGTGCCAAGATTTAATCGCGTCCGGAGGGAGAAGGCGGGAAAAAGGCAGGAAGCCTGTAAGCAGCAATTTGTCCTACCGGAAGGAAGGAACGATGAAAGGGCATTTAAAGTTTGCGGACAAGCGCGAGCCGACTTCACGGTACGCTAAACAAAAGGGGTTGGTTTATGGCGATAAAGGCGCCGAACTTCCTTCCTTCCTTCCTAGGATGTAGTTCCCTTTTGTGGGGACACGTGAAAAGAGGTAATATCGGAAAGGAGAGAGGGGATGAGAACGAAGAAAAAGTCACGAAAGTATAGAAAGTACAGAAAGAAATCGAGAAACTTATCGAAGGGTCCAATATACTTAAGCCGCTACCGCGCGGTTCGTTCCTTTCTCGGGCCTCTCTTGCTCGAACGCCTTTCTACGACGTGGCTGACATCCAATAAGAAGAAAACTCTACAACCCCTGTGAGAAAACACGTCTCGCTTGACTCGGATCGACAGAAGGGAAACAGAAACCGGCTTTCGTTACCGATTGCGAAAACAGACGTGTGGTTGAAGATGCGGCAAGAGTAGGTTCAGTAGATCGATGCTTAATTACTCCGGAAATTCCTTCCAGTGTCCCGAAGAACAGAAACCTTCAGCGTATTTGAAATGAAATCCGTGCCGTTTCCTCGCCCTCCGCCGCACCTGCGATTCCGACAAGCGTAACAATTTATTCGCGAGAGATTGCGAGATGTGGGACTACACCTGATACCCCGAGAAACTGTTTGTTTTAGCGGCGAATCAATTCCGATCACGATATCCGGCATGCAAGCAAAATTCGCAGCATAAAAATACTCACACGAAAAAATCGTTGCTCTGGTACAGATATTTTTCGATTCAACGACGAACCTGACGTTAAATAGATATTGAATTGGAACAAAATTCGTAACACTTTATTTGTATCGTGTCAATATGATTTTTTTTTATATAAAAATTGTATCATTCAATAGAGAAAGTTCCAGCTTGAAGAATCCGTTTTTTAAATTGCGGTATAATTTTTTTATGGAATTATAAGTAATCAAAATCCCTTTTTATTTAATCTGTGATAAAATAACAAAAAATCTTAGAAAAATTTTGAAAAAATGATTTTATAGAGAAAAGTTTTAAGCTTTCACATTAAAAAGTAAAAAATTTTCGTAAAATTTTTTTTAGCAAGTGACAGATTCCACAAAGTGAGAAGAAAATTTCCCATTTTTTGTTCAGCTCTATTAGTTAAATTTAGTAATTTTCTATTATATATATACAAAAATTACTAAATTCACAAAAACTTAAAAGACATAGTGACCTTTCGAAAATAGTAAGTAATTTTAAGCTTTAAAACTCTTTTCCTAAATTTAAATTTCGTTCATTTTTAACAAAGTTAACTTTAAGTTACAGCTGATTAAATTTTAAAGTCCGTGGCGCTACGAACTTTTTTTCCGATCTAATATTTTTCTGATGCACTGATTGCATATATTTCTCTCAACATGTATTAGTTATTACGATAAATATCACCACACGCCTCGAATTGGTAAGACGTCCGTCATGGAATGTAGGGAGGTCCAGGTTTGAATCCCGGCTGAGGTGATATTTTTTCTAATAAATTTTTTACAGAGTGTTTTAACCTTTCTGTGAATGTATAGATACCTGGATATTTATATTAAATTTTAAACAGCAATCAGTAAACTTTTATACTTTTGTACAAATTTCATTATGACGCCTCAAAAACTTCATTTTTCAAACAACAAAGAACTGTTTTGCACAGGTTTTATCTCGTTTTCACTTTTACATTTTTAGCATAAAACTTGCACATGGAAAACATTTTTTTCCTGCTGTAGCTTATCTTGGTTTGTTAAAAATATATTTGCTGCCGTAACTATAAATTTATAAACTACGGCAAAATGGTTTGCTGTAGCTGTACAATACACAGCTAAGACATTAGCTATGATATCTATATTTTAGCTGTCCATATTTACACCTACCATTTAGTTACACTCCGTCAGTTTTTAGTTACAGCAACTACTTTCTTTTTTCCGTGTGTGAAATACAGCAGTAAAAAGATGAAAAATTATACATTGACAGAAGAGTTAAAAATGTTCATTAACATTAATATTATTAAATTGCTTGCCAATTATATAATTTATGATATTACATACTCCAACTTCATTTTAAGATTATGTTTCAAGATCGATAAATAATCAGCGCGTAGTTTGCTTGAGTTTGAGAAATTAATAAGATTCACGCAAAAATATTGGCTACTTTCAACAGAGAAAACAACTATGCACACAACTGTGTTAAGATTTTTTAACATGATTAGTTTATATATATTTAGCTCCAGTAAAGAATTAAAGGCATCAAGAACCAATCATATTAAAGAATCTTACAACAGTTGCGAAGTTGTTTTTCCCGTTGAACGCAGCTATTATTAAACACCAAACAAGATTTGTTATACTATGGCTTTTTTCCCTTATTTGTGTTAAATATCCTTCTAATCTTTCAACTTATCGATTTCTCTAATTAGAGTCTCGTATTGACGGTATTCATCAGCACACACAGTGAACTACCAAGTTTGGGACTAAGCAAGACCTCTGTTGTCGATACGTCTAGGAGCATGGTGGTTCCTGCCAAGAACTTTACCTCGACGGGAACGGGACCATTAGGAACACGCTCGCACAAAGCCGCGGGTGCGCGGGATCGATGTGATGGAGGAGGAGTTGTGTGCGAGAGACCACGAATTCTCGCGCTTCGGATCGCACGAAACATCGTCGCTTTGACACGGTTCGATGCGATTTTACAGAGCGGCGCCTTGTGCACACGCAACTTGGGCATTGTGCGGGTGCAACGGCGCGCTCCACGCCCCATAGATTAACGTTGTATATGCAGCCGCCGCGCCGCGCCGGGGGTTGCGTCGAATTCAGCGCCACCAGGCTTATTAACAGTTGCAGGCGCGATAATGCGGCCAAGGCGATAATACGCGCCGCGCCGCGAGGAGAGACCTGCGGTCGCGGCCGGAACGCCCCGAAAGCAAAGTAATTTTCAACTCTTAAAGTGTGGCACGTCTGATCGATTCCAATCTGCATCTCAAAAGACGACTTACATTACCGTTGAAAAACGGTCACGCGCGGTTAAAGCAGAATCATTATACGCGCGGCGACGCGAAGGAAAATGACTTCTTTTTTTTTCCTTTTTCGATTACGCAGTAGCGAATCTTCAACTCTTTTGTGTCGTTCGCACAAGCGTGGTTTTCCCCCTTTTATGATGGTTACTGCGAAAAAGTTCGCCTCTGAGAACAGGTGAGAAGAGAGAAGCAGAGAGAAAGAGAGAAAGAGATCTCGGCTACTATATCTCATTTTAAAAAAACCGATATTTTCTCCTGGGTTCCGACTACATAATTCTAAAAGAGGATACTAACACATTAGCTAATGTTATCTCCGGATATATACGTGCTTCGTTTTGTAGCGATGTGAATAAAAATTTAATTATTTTAGCTTAATTCTTTCGCAGTTCATCTCGTACAGTACGTATCTCGGTACAGTGCGATAGACAAAAACAGTTAATTAAAATGGAGAATTCTACCAATTTAATTTAAATACGTAAAGAAGCGTCAAGTACGACTGAGGCAAATCTTTTGATACTTAATAATATTTCTAATTTCTATGTAAACGTTTAAATACATTTTCCAGTTCTTTAATCTGTGCGCCAAACACAGCCGGTCTGGAAAATGCAGTCCTATACTAAAGCTGGAATAATATCATTGATCGTCAATTTAATAATAATAATAATAACACGATTATTGTGCAAAGGGCATATATAAGAGTTAAATTTATTATATTTAAAACGTAAAAATTAAATATATAAAATTACATGATAATTTTTATAAAATCAATAGTTTCTGATGTAGAATAAATAAATATTAATACATCATAATGTAATATAATACATGTGTATAATACATTATAATGTATAACATTATCATATAATTTTATATATTTAATTTTTACGTTTTAAAGATAATAAATTTAACTCTTATATACCCTTTGCACAATAATCATTACCGCGTATTATTAACAAAAGTTCTTTATACTATGCGATAATAATAATAATGAATTTTCATTTCTCTCAAATAATTCAAACTTTTTGAATCTAACGTTATACTATTTTTTTTCTAAAGTACATATTCTCAAATAATGTAATCTAAAAGAAATTTGTTCAGTCACTCATATATATAAAAGTTAATAAGGTAGTTTTTTATCTACCATGTTTTTTTTAAACCCATTTAAATTCGTAAAAAATAAGTATATACCGTCCAATTTCTATTACAGTAAAAATTTGTTGTTAAATGTTTCACAAGAATTTTTACAGATTTTTATGTAATTCAAGCAATAAAAAATCTGTTTGATTTTAATGAATCAGATTGCAAACTATGATCGAAAATACGTTGCCATAAAGGGTTAAAACACTTCATCGGCATTTTTTCCAATGCGACAAATGAGGTATATGATAATATTGAATTTATTGCAATAATCAGTATGTACAAAAAGAGAATTATAGACGTCGATATGTTCTCTATGTCGAACAATAAACTGTATATAAACAATCCTGCTAATTTATCGTGTGTTATTCTTCATCGATGGAAAATTAGAAGCTCACCTATTTTCGATAATTCATATGGCGATTTGACGCGCCATAAATTTTCATTGTATCGCAGACCAATTGATACTTGAACACATAAAGTCAATTCGCGACGTAAAATGATGGTAACCGCAATTGTGTTAGCTGCTCGGGAATAATATCGCTTCAACGGTTTATGGTATATGAAATCGCTCGAAGCAATCCTCGTGCGCACCCTGCCTCTCGGATGAGGTTTCTTTTTCGACTTATTTATAACTAAGTCTCGGCTTGATTATGCAATCTGCTTTGTGCAATCGGGGAACACTTCTGCCACGCACGGAAATGCATTACCCTTTCCACGGTTTCCACGGCTGTATAAAGCTGCCGGTGAGATTTCGAGGGAGGAATTCAACGGTGAATTCGCTTGCGTCGTGAAAAATGCAAACGCGCGAAAGTGAAAGAAAAAGACGAAGAAAGCAAAGACGGGAGGGAAGCGGTACCCTCAGGGGGGCGAGAGAGAAAAACCGGAGAAATAGTTTGAACTTTGAATTACCTGCCGGATATACGCGAGGTTTGCTAGATTACGAACATTCGTAAGCTGCGCTACACTTTACGCGAAAAGAGGAATTCCGAAGAGAGGAGAGCGGTAACTCCGTCGAATGGAATTCTCATTATTTACGAACTCGCCGCCCGCCACCACGCCGGTTCATCTTCTCCCCGGAAGTATATCAAAGTCGTATTTCTCCGGTAGTCAATACCATGGCCGTAGTATTCATAAACATCATAACTTACTTTAATAAAGCGTATACAATAACCGAGGCAGCTGTTGCGCGAATCAAATCGAATGAAAATGAAAATCGAGAGACAAGACTGTCTTTTAAAGAATATCGTCTTTACTGCAAAGGGGGCTCTGGCTCTTTCATATATTTCAACGCATACCATTGTTGAGAAAACTTTAATTCGACCTACGGTCTTCGTTTTGTAAGGCTTTGCTATTTCTACGGAAATAAACTATTGCGAAAACAGCAAATACTTGTTAAATTCATTAATTAACTCGCCGTCATTCTCTAGTTTACTCGCTATCAAATTAGTTGGCCGCAATCAAGTTAACAATCGAAAACTTCCTTCAGACACGCAAATTACCGAGCTAGAAACACGGGAATTTGCAATTCGCTTTTGTTTAAGACTTCGCCGGCACTAACTACGTAGTAGGTTACAAATAGCAATGTCTTCGAGTATACTTGGGCGATGACTGGGACGGACAGCAAAGAACCCCATGAAGTGGCAAGAAGAGTAGGTACCCGCAAAAACTCTGGAGATGCAGTAACAAGCTAGAGCAGAAAATGAAAGAAACGACCAAGTCCCTTCAGAAGAACATCTGACTTGAACTACTTTCTCTCTCTCTCTCTCTCTCTCTCTCTCGTATGATTAATTTCCCTGTTCGCAACCAGTTATTTCATCATCAAGCAAAATTGTGATAGATTATGTTTTACGCTAATTTCGTTCATGGTATTCTCGTAAAAATACGATTAGATCCATTCATACAAAATGAGTAACCTTAATATCTATTATCTATTATTTTTAAAACTACCTCTTTTATCTGTTTTTATCATGAATTAAATACGCTAACATTTCGCCATAAAAGTCTTACATAAAAGATATTAAGAAAAAAAGATAAATCATAATAGCGTGTAATTAGTAAACAACAAAGTCAATTTTTTATTTATTGCTCATTATTTCGAATAAGTTTCCATATAGAAAAAAAAACGAAATAAATATCAAAACTTTCTTTATAATCGATAGATTATATCGCATTCTAATTTCCAACACAAAGCTCTCACTCGTATTTATTCTCTCTAACTTGATGCTGCTTAGCAAAAACGACCCATCACGCATTGGATAGAAAGAACGGAGGCGGAGAATTTTCTCGAGATGATGATTCGACTTGAAGAGAAGCCAAATAGGAAGTGGAGTCTGGGTGGAAAAATCTCGGTCTTTCTCTCTTAGAGCGACTCCTCCCCCTCTCTCTTTCTTTCTGTGATTGCTGAATACTCGAAGCAGTCCAATGTTGAAAGAGAGAGAGAGAGAGAGAGAGAGAGAGAGAGAGTGACACAACAGTCCTGTACACGTGCGAGATCTCGTGCGAATCGTGACATATTGCGTGTCGCGGTAGCTGCTTCCGTGGAACGACGCTCGGTCGCTCGGTCGCTCGGACGCTCAATGAGGGCGATGGCGACGGCGGTAGCGGTGGTGTCCCTCGTTATCCATATGCAATATGCATGGAAGAAAATATGCACACGCCAGTCTATAATTTAGCGGCGGCGGACGGAAGGTCTGTGTGAGATTCGCGCGTGTGTGCAAGTGCGCTATGTTGACGGAGACGGAGAGCACATTGGTAGAAACCGGCGCCACCAGGTTTGTTGTGCTTGTCCTTCTCTTGATTAACATCCCATGTCGTCTATCGCGGCCACCGATATGTACCGACGTACGTAGGTGAAATAATAGGAACGATATTTTGAATAATATTAACGTCTTCATCAATTATCATTATTATTACAACTAAATCGTAATTGATGTTTGATTAGTAAAGGTTCTCGCATTAATCGTATGGAAAAAGTGGCTTCGAACAAATTGGCTGTGACATTTTGTAAATTAGGAGCTGTTGATCCAAAGTTTTTATAAGCAATCATATGAAAAATGGATAGATTTTCTTGCAACACTAGTTGCTATCTAATCGGACTAAAAAATGTTTTTTTCTATTAAATTATATTCATTTGTTGATAACGGTACCTTAAACTTGCATTTACACAGAATAATAAGATGAATCAATTGATGTCAGAAAACACAGTTACTTTTAAAAAAGATTATACAATTTACAATATGCAATTTACATATTTTTTTTTTTAAACTACCAAATGTTTTCTTTATACCAATAGATTCATATTTTATTCTGTACATTTTAAAAGTATTAAAATTCAGTTATTAAAAAATAAATTTAGTAGATCAAGATTTTTCAGTTCAATTAGACCCAAAGTAGCTTTCAAATGATGCTACAACAAAATCTGTCCATTTTTTATGAATGTGCTTACAGTGGCACAGTACTTTTGAACAGCATCTTATAATCTACAAAGTACCACAGTTTCAACCAATTTGACTGAAGCCACTCTTTTAATATAATAAGTATAAGCCCTTTTAATATAAGAATAATTTTGTCACAAAAGTTAAGAAAATACAGCGATATTGGAGATACACGAGAGCATCGCTTCTATTTTTATTTTGACGTATAAAATTATGTATGTATAAAATTTACTGGAAGAGAACGAATATTGCAAGTGAACCATGTTTCCGATAAAATCAGATTCACCGTAGACAAAGAACGAATCAATTGCGAAGTTTTACGTCCAATTTGGCCGTTGACGTCCGCAAATTGAAAACGAATTCCAGAACTGCCACTCTTTGTGTTTCGCTATGACGTTGCGGGGAAATAGAGAAAAATATCGCTTTTGTTCAAACGATATCGGAAATGGAATAAAAAAAAAAAGAGTCACAAGTCTACCCGTGCGGAAGGCATACGAAAAATGCGACAGAAAAAATCGCGGCAACGCGTACGCCTTCGTCGACTGTAAAGCTGCCGATGTAGAATTCCCGAAAAAACTATCCCGTACAAATAGTTATCGCGTGCAACTCTGGTACCATCTGTGGAAAATTTAGGATTTACTCGACAATTTTATTCGTCGCTTTAACAAGCGAAATATTTAGCGTCACGGCATTTTTCGCAACAAATTACGAGCGGCGCGGGCAGTCGAAAGCTGCCGCGTCGTGTAACAACGCAAAAGCCATTTTTTATCCAAAAATTTCGCGGACGGATCGGCGCGTATAGTGCCGTGAAAAAAGAACGTCATGCCCACAGAGGGTGGTGCGGCGATAATATTCTCGACGCGCCTTCTACATCGTCCGATTCGATTCGTTACGCTGCGGCGTAGATAAAAGTTATGCAGACCCGCGGAAATTAGAATTCAATCGATAAATCACTTTTGCCCGTCGATTTTCACGGTGGAAGCGCGCCAAGGCGAGTCCCGATTGTCCCGAATGGCCCTCCGCGAGATATATCGTAACGCGTAGCTAGCGACTGTTATTTCGGCCAATTAGTTATCCGCACAGCACCCGCAGCGAGCGGAAAATAGCGCACGAGAGCGATAAACATATATAATATCGATTCGCGCAGCATTATAAACGAGCACATTAGAGACATATCGAGCGCAAAGAATCTGAAAGAAGCAGACGATTATATTGCAATTCTGGCACACTTGTTAAAAAAGATTATTACCATATATATATCGCACGTTTCTCGTCAGACTATTATTTCCTTCTACACGTAATATCATTTATAACTCTTTTATACGCGCATTGTTTCCTTAAAATTCTTACAAGATTTCTTTGGAATTTCCGCTTGTAAGAATCTTTGGAAATTCCAAGGACGCGCGGCGTGTGCCGTCGTGATCCCTTTTTCAACAAGGGCTTTTAAATCGCCGGGAATACCGCTTAACGAGACGGTTCAACCCGTTATTCCGTTTAACGACGGTACAAAGGATCTGGGACCTTGTGACGTTTCATGAAAGAAGACAAGTTTTAATGGGGTCACTTTTCATATTTCATGCGGGGCAACGAGGACGCACGGCGATGAGCGATACAAATTGCGTATAATTATATATCGCGTGTACATTGAATAAAAGTCTGGTCAGAATAATCAAGCCTATAGATAACAGTACCGCAGCTTTGGTGAAATAATTTCAATCAAATGTTTGATTAACATATAATCAAAATTAAACTTAACTTTACTTTTGGAAATATCTTATTTTTCGAATTACCAAACGGTTAGTTATTATTATGTTTTTTACTTATTTACTACATTTAAATATTCTATCAATACGCTAAATAAAGTATATTTGATAACTAGTAAAAAAAAAACGATTTTACTAAAATATCTAAAAACTTATTAGTTAGATACATCTGGAAATAATTTTTAAAACAATTATGTAGGACACTCAAGCTGGTCACTAGAATGTCAAAACTTTTTACAGCTTTACTCATCGTGCTCGAGTTCGCTAATTATTTTCACGGTCCAACAAAATTATTTTCAGATCCAACTAAATTTTTTTAAATACTTTAGCAAAATCGTTCTTTCCGTGCATTATTAGAACTTTCTTTCAATATATCGCGTGAGTTGTCGAGAGAAGTATCGGCTTTAATAAGATCTAATGAAAAGGTAGATCGAAATTGAGATGGCAGGGTCTCTCCTAGAAGAGGACCTTTCACCTAATGGTTTGAGAAACTATTGAGAAACCATATTCGCCGGCATGCGCCAGCGTGGCCATTTATGGCCGCGCCAACAGATCGCGCGTCGTAATACATGTCGATTGTGCCACGTTGAGAATGTATTCCCTTTTACCTTTGCGTGTTGCATTTTCGTAACTATCTTTCTCTCTCGATTTTCCTCGAAAACGATCAACCGTATCGAAAAAGGCAGAAAATCGCATGGGGCTGAGAGAAATATATGTCGCACGTATTCTCCCGGAAATATATAAAATATATATACCTACACTCTCTATATACGTATTGCTGACAGTAAAATTTTAGCTATATTCTTTCACGTTTAAATCGCAAAACACTTAATAAAATACAAAAAAGAATTTTTTATTATTCATGGTCGTTATCAAAGATACAATCTTATTGTTAGTAATAAATATAAAGCACATTCAATTTATTGCTTTTTCTTATAAAAGACGATAATAAAATCAAATATGGGAAAACAAAGAAAAACTAATATTTTATATTGATTTTATTATCGCCTTTAAAATGTTATAAAACAAATATTACTTTTTAATTTAAAATTTTATTTTTCATTAAAATAAATATTACTTTTTAATAAATTTCAATAAAACTTTATAAATTTATTTTTCATTAGATATAAAACGTTTACGTCAATTTGTGGGGGTGCCTTTATACTTTTTGCCAAGGCTGTATTTGCAAATGAAGTATTGTCGAAGAGCAAGTGTATTATCGATAAGTACATCAATCGATAACTGCTCGACGTACGAAACACGATTTATTGTGTACAAAAAATCTGTACGCTAAATAGAAATTCAATGTGATATTGACTCACCCTATGTCATTGGCGAACAAGGTCCAATTGATCCTTGACGCACATGTCTATTTCAAAGTCCTCGAAACTTTCTACTCCACACGGCGGCTATTCGATCTGGAACAAAAATTTTAATTATGTTTAACCCCATCAAGCGTGCAGAATAGCGCGTAGTTTTGAGTTTATATACATTTACCAATAGCTACGCCACGTGAAATTTTATCTACAAAGTCAATAACATCAATACATGGGAGAAATCCGATATTTGATGACATTCGAACGTGCCCCTTGTATCAAATGCTTTTAAAGCCCAGCGTGTGTTGCACGAGTAAATTAATCACGTCGCGTCGCGTATTTTTATTCGTGCGCCAACGGTCAAATTTATCATGGGAAAAAGTTAAAGCGTACGAGGTGCACCTCACGATTCTGTTAACAGAATGAATATCGAAGCGCAATTAACTGCAATTAATCTTTGTACTTAAATATACAGGTTATTCAGAAACTCCAGGATGTATACGCTTAAAATTAAATGAAGAGGTGAAGGTATAATGTGCTTGCAAATAGAGTGATTTACTGCGTTTATTTATATACCGTGCTTATACAAATGCCGGGAATTAGGGAGATAACGTGAAGATTACGATGGGAAAAGTAGCTGCTTCTCTGGTGGTTAACACAGGCAGTAAACTACCCTTTACCTATATCGTCCTGCACCGCGAAAGAGAGGAGCATGCAAGTTATAAATGCCCGGAACAACGTTAACTCGTTACTGGCTGCGCTATGCAAACGCGATCAGATTTACGGGTATTTACGGTAATGAGGTACGATTTACTAATATGCGAGTTGACTGCACGGACATAATATTAAAATACGGCTTTCGAAAAGGAAGAAACGACGAATATCTGGCAGACATATTATACACGAGATGTTTCTCCACGAAAAGCCCGATCTCATCTTCGTTTGCAAATAAAAAGCGAAAATTAACAACATTTCAACTGAATTACATATATCTCGAAAGAAAAAGTAAAAACCTTATGTTAAATATATAGCACGATACATCAATGTAAAAATATATATAATATAAAATATAATATAAAAACATTTATATAATAATCCATCTTTCCTTATAGTTTTATTTATTGAAGGATCGATCGTAAAACTCTCTTCTCCCACGGAAAGTTAAGCAAATTTTACCTTCGTCTCGCGGGTGGATCTATATATCGCAGACATTTTATGAAATGGCTCTCGGGAAGTATAAGAGCTTCCCCAGCAACGGTTTAATATCTATATTTTCGCGAAAGCATGCCGCTGCATAATTTTGCATTGTAACGGATTGTTTTCTTTCGGACGGATATCGCGTCGTGTTCGGAGGACACCGCGTTGCACTTTGCATTTTTCAGCGAGTCATACGGAGTCATACGGAGTCTCATATGCTGCCGAGCGGCGCGGCAGTATCAGCTGCGACTGCAAATCCCCAGCACCGGTGCATCATCCGGGATGCAGAAGGAATAGAGGCGATGGTGCATCGGGGACAGCCCTCTTGGGCCGGTCGACTTCCGGTGCACCGTCTGCAATGCCGTTTTGTAATATTAAATTCACTCGGGGGGATGAGTATATGCTCCGCGATGCGCGCGAGGCGCACGGAAGAACGATAACGTTCGAATCTATTGGGGAGGACAAAATAGGAAAAATAGGAAAAAATAGGAAAAAATAGGAAAAAATAGGTAAAAATAGGAAAAAACAGTAAGGGAGGCAAACTATCCTGTAAACTTCATTGAAAGTGAACAACTCTACGCTCTTCAAAGATCCGTAGAAGCATCTTCACACTTTTCTTCGACAGCAGAGTATTTTTCTCGAAATATGAGTTGATAGAATATAAAAGAGATTTTCACAACAAGAAGAGATATTTTAAGAATGAAAATTGCACTATTTCTATTTGCTCAATAATATTATTTCACGATAAAGAGAATATGTAAAGTGCAGATTTTTGCAATTATCCATTTACTAAATACAGAGTGAATACTAAATATTCTAAAAGAAATTTTTGGAAAAAACCAAATTTTTCCTTCAACTTTGACACTTTGTATCTTTGAAACCGTTTCAGACATATGATTATATGAGTTTTCATCTTAAAATTGTGCGAGGTATCACCCTTTAAGATCTTTCAGAGTACTTACTCAAGTAGCACACAGCGCTCATAAAGCGTTAATAAAGTGCTAAAAAAGCGCATATAATCGCTTTTTTAGCGCTTTGCAAGCGCTGCTGTGCTACTTGGGTAGTATATGTGTAGTTTTTCGGAAAGAAAATCAGTGGAGGGAATTTGCGCAACATCTACGTGGACAGGGGTACGAAAATGTTTGCATAATTCTCGTCAGGAATTCTTAATATCCGGGTTACATACATTTATTCTCGCCTCTAGAGAGGAATATCTTCCTCTCATCTGGAGCAAATTAACGCGAGAGCACATCAGCTTCATTTCACGTGACGCAGGAGGTCGGAGTGCGTCATAGTCAGTAAAAACATACATTAGCTGGATTCATTCCCGCTTCGTGCGAAACATACTCGCAAAATGTTCTTTGTAGGATATGAAAAATCGTAACAACGAAACACGCGTCCGCCGGGAGCGGGTAACTTCCCGGTTGAAGACGACGTTTTTCTCGAAAAACTCACAAACGACATATTGTTTATACACGGTGACTATCTTTATCATCTATGAAAAGCGCGGAAGATTATTACGGGTTTTTTTTTTTTTAATATATTTCGTAAGTATTTTCTGCGGGGAGAAAAATTGCAACGTTACATATTATATGACATTGGTGTAACGCGGCACGTTTTATCTCCTTTATCAGACTTTTACGTTTTATCATTCCGTCCGCGATAGGCATTTCCCCGTGGGCTTGCCATTCCCATCTCGTCCTCTCAGCCGCAGTAATAAAACAGATCGAGAAAAAAAGTTAACGTTTTCAGATCCTTGAAAGTTCGTTGAAAGTCGATGTTCAAATTGAATGTCAAAGAATCGCAAAAGTAGGATCGATATGAGAAAGGGAAAGTCAGACAAGACATTTCGGAAGACAAAACTGATGTACCAAGACGAAGAGAGTTTCGTGAAGAAAACTGTTTCTTCTGCCAAAGACATCAAAAAGATCCCTTTGATTCGCTCTCATCGTAAATCGTCAACAATATCCGATATATCAAAAAACTTCGTATAGAAAAATAACAAGATCTCTTTAGATATTTTACACGGTCGGAAGATAAAAATAAATATATTTTAAGACATTTTTTTTCATAAAATAAATAAGCAATACAAGTAATTAAATAGCTTGTTCAATAATCCCGCATTAATTACTTATTACATCATATTTTGATAAATTTTCAACAGTCTTTAAGTGAAGATTTAAAGCGTACAAAACGTTTACTGTAATTGGCAATATTTGGGGCAATACTTCACGATCCAGTCTCACAATTTACCAATCGAAAAAATCTGGTCGATGGGAGCTCGTTCGGTTTATTGCGGGCTGAAATAGAGAATGAAAATCCCTGGCTGCCACGAATAGTAATCCACGGCCAGAACGGTTTCGCTCGGATGTCTCGATTATCCGAGCAATGTGCAAGTCATTTGTACGATATTCAAATATTATATGTCTGCCGTGACACGGTCAGTTTCATGTTTCATCGGTCCGCAATTTCGAATTGCACTCGATCTTCCATGTCGTGTCGTGTCTCATAAACGAGTTGCGCTCCCTATGGTTTACAAAATTTACATGACGCCATGTCTCTCATGAACGTTTTAGAAAATATTCCGCGAGAAAATTTCGAGTTGCTGACCACTGTAGCATCGAAGTAGACGGTGTAATAAAATTGAAAAAATAAATGAGGTCGAGAATGCTGGTAACTTTATGAACGTTTATTTTATGCATTAAAATAATGAGTAAATTTAATTAGTATAAATGTGTGTATATTTTAATTGTACATTTTGTTTATATAATATGTACTATGAATATATTTTTGTCGCTGGATATGTCATATTAAATGTACTTTTGAAAATGTGCTGCATGCAACTTGATTATTAGAAAATGTAAAAAAATTGTATAATATTACTCAACGTATACAATTATTAAATTTGTGTCACGCACATGCTGCGATCCGTACTTGGTTATTATAATAGAAAATGTAAAAAAATTGTATAATATTACTTAACATATACGATTATTATATTTGTGTCACGCATATGCTGCGATCCGTACGAATCAATCTACCGAAAAGAAAAAAAAGAATAGAATACAAACGACCGTTATATAATAAAAATAGAATTTAATTTGTATTTCGTAAAATGTAAAATGGAAAAATGGAAAAGAGGAATTGGAGAAATAGACGCACTCCGTGTTCTCTGAGCATGTATTCGCGTTTTTTATAAATATTCCGATTTGTGAGAGCAATATTGAAAATATCTCCTTTGAGGGATATTATGCAATATTTCCTCCCCGTCAACTTTTTTAAATACTTATTTCATGCTAAAATAATCCGTTATAACACATTTGATGCAGCCGAATATATTCTCATGCATACATAAATGGTATAGTTGCCGAATAAAATCCAAAAATATACGAAATATTCTAGAAATTACATCTATCTTTAATAAATTTAAAATCTATGTTTTCCCTGTAAAATCTAATTTTCAATAATTCACATTTCATAGCTATTAAGAATCTCAAATCATATTTCTTTAAAAAATTATTTCGATTTCAAACCTCAAATTGAAGTTCCTCTTAAAGATAAAAGAGTTTACAATAGGTATACGTATTTTATATTACTTATTATTTTTTAAATCTATCAAGAACGTTTAAATAACTTTATTAATCAAAACACGGCATAAGATAATTTATAATTGTTAGAACAACTTATAAGGTCTTTTGCACAAGGATAGAGAGAGGAGAATCAGGATCCATCGATAATTCACGCTTACTTTTCCAATCAGTTATCTCGACACAAGTCTATGTGATATCCAAATATTAGATATCCCACGCGCGGTGTCGGGTATTCACTTTTCATCGATTCGCCGCGATCCGGAAATTTACTGGATCTTTCGCAGAGAGAGCGGTGTGCTGCAGGCCGCAGCCAGATCCGTTTTATCGTCGTCCGTAGCGAGTAATAAAGTTTTCATCGTTTCGACCGCCGGCTGCGCGGAAATGCAGTTTCCCTGTTAGCGGCTGAGCATACACACAGTTTCGAACGGAGAGAACGGGCGGAAGCACAGCATGGATTCGGCAGTAGGTTGACGGTCATTTTAATCAATCAGCTATCTACTTGCCGTGTAAGTAAGCTTCGAAAGATGTAAAATAGCTATATAAAGAAAGTATTTAAACAAAACGATCAGTAAGGGTGTATAAATCACATTTACAGAACTTAATAACATTTCTTTTACATTCTAATTTATTTCTACACGGAAAAAATCATGATGAAGTATCTAAAAATTCAGTAGATACAGATCTGAAAATTTTGTTTAATCAAAATAATTATAAAGCTCAAATTGGTTGTTAGAATATTTTACAACATTCTGAAGCATTGTTAGCGATGCTTAAGTGTTCTATATAATTATTTTGAATAGTCCACGCAACAAAATTATTTTCAAATTTATACTTGGCTAAATTTTTAGATATTTTAGTAAAACTGTTGTTTTCGTATATTAATTTATATATACATGAGTAGTTTAACTCCCGTCCGGAATTTCAGTAATGGTAAGTATGCGTTAGTCCCAATTTAGATTACTTTTTAAATTTCTTTTTCCAAGTACTCCCCCTTTACACACTGACACACTTCTATCCTTTTGGCGACGATGCTGTGCCTGAAGAAGTCTTTGGGTTGATATCGGAGTCATCGCTCAGTGATAATCGCCGACCTCCTTTCTATTCCTGACATTTTCTGCACACCACTCATACCCTTGAGATTTGAAAAGCACGTGTCACCGAATTGAGCTTGAAATTTCACGTCGTGAAATTTCTGAAAGCTAAATCTTTTCTTCATCTCTTCCAAGTTGTCTAACGCGTAGTACTGGACCTCTGCTTAAGTCAAAATCCTTGGGCAAAAGAAGAATAAGAAGAAAGGACTTTTGATCAAAAACTTGATGACACAGCGTATATCTGATTTTCTCCCTACGTTTGCTGCTATTATTCTATGACCACAATGCGCTTCAGATCGCTCCCATTCTATAATAGAGGAAACTCCTGTATTGCTACGAGGGATATGAAAATTCGGTACTCCGTCGTTTCTCAGAGAAGTCGAAAATTTCTGACAAAATCACTTATTTATATGCAATGTATTCCCTTAGAATTACACGTATTACGTATCTTTCGATATTTGATGCATCCAAATGCATCTAATTTTTTATCTGATATAATCCATTTATAATAACACAAATTTTTACGGTAATGTGATTTATCAGAAAGGATTGTTCTCAGTCAATAGAAGAGCGGCGTAAAGATCTTAGCCAAAGCTCGGCTTTCCGAGGAATGGTTTCTATTATGTTTCTTCAACAAAATTCCCGGAGCAATTTCGAAAGCAGCACACACAAACGAGTCGCCAATCGTTTCAGGGGGAGAAACTTTCGTGGACTAACTCCAATTTTTCCGCAACATCCGACGACGGCGATACGTACCGCCACTACGCTATATGCTGCGTTTCTACGGCGTTCTACGGCTTTTAACCAATGAATTTCTCTCATTTCGCGTCGGCAAAGCGAATGCGACTATCGACCAACTGCTATGTCTGATGGATTCTGAGTTAGCGCTCTTCTCGCTCCATGAAGAACCGACATAAAATCCGATTACATTTTATTATTCATTTAATTCTCCGAACTTAAACTCTTTTTCGTTCAGCGCACGACGCATTGCTGGATTATAAGATTATAAAGAGTAGGAAAATAGGGACGAGCATGAGAAAAAGAAATAGTAAGAAATAAAGTAAAATAAAGATACAAATGTAAGCAATTAATCGAAAAGACTTGTAATGTTGATTATAATAAAGAATTTAGTGAAGAAAAAAATTATAAATATTTCAATTTTGATTGTCGGCGCCATATTGTATTCGCTGGAAACAAAGTTGAATCTACTAGAACGTTATATTGGTCTGTTTCATTACGAGAATTGAGGTTTCTATGTTTCTAAACCGTCTGATTGCTCTTTCGTTCGACAGGAAATTCGAAGACGATTTCACTTAATGAAGTAAACGCGGATATCCGTTGGGGACGGCATCGCTTGAACGCGATTGCCTGTGGCATTTTATCAGTTGACATTTTCCCATTCAATTCTTTACCGCGGTTATCGTTACCACTTAAGATACGTTTCCCTCTAACAGCATCTATATTAAATCGGTAATCAGCTCTACCGTGTTCTAATCACGTGAGCAAACTTTCGATATTAAATTTTTTGTTACGATTATCGCGTTCACATCGTTCCATTCCAAATCTCTCTATCTCCTCGGGACAGGACGTTTAATTAATAATCAAACTCACAACTGTCGCTTCGAAATAGCGCTTATCACGAACATATTCAACGCTGGCTTGCAAAGTCATAACAGAGGTCAATTCAGAAAAGGTGGCTATACTGACAGCGCTACGTTGTCTAACAATGCAGTGGACACTTCGCCGTAATTTGGCCGGCCAATAGCAGGAAGATAACTGCGTTATGTGGTATTTCGACCTGCCTTGAACGGGAGACATTCAGTATAGGGTGGCAGAAGCAGACCCCGGGGAGCAATTCACTTACACTGCTAATACCCATCGCCAGCCGTGCATCGGTGGGTACCAAGTATTCTATTAACATCGGGATACTTTGACAACATCAGTCCCAAGGATATTAACACCTAAAATACAAATTCAGGAACTGCTTAAAAATACATATTGTCGCGATAATTTTGAGCTTTTTCTCTAAAAAAATTAACTTTCTTCTTACGTATGCGACAACTTTAATTTCATGTAATATTAAAATACGAATATTAACAGAGGACCGATACCGACATATTACTTGTCTTTATAAAACTTTAGAAATATAAGTACAAACTAAAAAGTGCCTCCTATCAGATAATATAGCAGTTTTAATAATACTGTTTGCAATTTTGCAATAATTAACTTTATCACAAGATAAGCAAAAATGAATAAACGACAAAATGGGTAGTAGATAGTAATGCTATATTTCTATTCTTTTTCTTTCACAGTAGTTGATCTGTATAAAATATCTACAAGTAAATGTATACAAAACTTTCTAGAATCTTTTCATTTCTATAAACGTTTTTTATTCATATATATGCGTACTTTATGCTGTTTTGCAAGACGCATAACGTGAGAATTTCTTTTTGTAAAGATTTTACCATAAATATATTATATGAAAAAAAATGAAAAAGAAAGAATATAAATAAAACTAATTTAGAAAACTAATAAAAATATATAAAAAAATGATATAATATTATCAATGACATAGCCACTATTTGAACTACAATTTGCAAAAGAAAATCATAAGAATTTTATTTTCGCATTTGTAGAATTTTTATTTTAATTATCTAAATAATTTTTTTTAGTATTAATAAAGTGTAGTAGTTAGTTACCAAGGAATAAGAAGGTGCCTCTTTAGAAGATCTACGTCAGTATTGGCGACTTTTCTCTACGAACGAATATTTGTTATATAGACGACATGCTTTATTTAAAACATATTAATAAGGAGCTCTCGACTGCTAAAGAAAGAGAGAGAGAGAGAGAGAGAGAGTTTATAAAGATTATGCGTTTCGCGGATTTTGTCCGCATCCAGATCCATTCTTGGAATGCCTAGAGGGAGAGTTTATTAATATATTTTATAAATCATTACGATAAGTTATATATATATCTGTTTTTCCTCTTTTGTATCCACAAATTCTATATATTCTATGTTATGATACGATCGTTGTGCGAATATGTAATGAAATCGGAGCACCAACAAATTTTTTTTAAATAAACAGATTAATTAATGATTCCTGAAATAATTGCGTTTGCGCGCTCATCTCCCATTAGTCCAGGCTTTTTTATTTTTTTTTAAACTTTTTTAGTCGCAAATAGTTATCCGCATTCATATCTCACTTTTATCAATAAACGCGTTCATTTATTTCTGCACAAAAAGAACGATTTTACTGGAATATCTGACAATTTGGCTAGATACGGATTTAAAAATAATTTTGTTTGGACCATCAAAATATAGTACATGCTAAATATGCTAATATATGTTGTTTAAAGACGTATTTATCGATAAAAGTGAATACTCACAGTTTGTAAAAATTTCAACGTTAATCGCATCTTATGAGATAAACTTGATTAAATTCCTGCTCGCATTACAATACATTGTATTCACAATTTATATAGCACCATTCATAATGATGTCTGTCACAGCAACACAATAAAGCGATCAATTCGGATCGGACTAACGTACCGAGACTCCATTGCTGCGCGTCCAGTTGTCGCGGAGCCCGTATAATCTTCGCGACTACCTCAATCGGCTGAATCAACGATTGTCGAGGCAGAGCTCACGATAACATTCATGCATTCACGGATTCACCGCAGAGTATGAGTATGAGTTCGAGTTCGAGTGCGAGTGCGAGTGCGAGTGCGAGTGCGAGTGCGAGCTCGTGAGATGCCAGGATGTGATTGAGGCAATCGGAACCACTTTGACGAGGCGCGACCCTTTCATTAAATATAAGAGCATAGGGACACGATTCATTTGAGAAATGGGACAAACGGATTAGATCTCGCGTCCGTTACGTATAGGTACGGCACCGACAGCTGTGATTAGCAAAATGGAATTGGCATTGGTAAAGCTCAGTACCCCGAATCATGGTCCATTGAGAACAGGATCTCCGTTCATGCATGTGGATAAGTGATGTCTATTGTACTGCATTAAGGAGCTGTCATTAACACGCGCACGTCATTTGCGTGAGATACGGCTGTTTATTGGCGTCTGCTAAAATATATCGTTTACCTTGATAGAGGCTTAATTGATTCGTCGGAAAGTTCTCCTTAATTACGAGCGGCAACGAGTGCGAGTACGTGCTTGTGCGTCAGTCACGCAGTGGTCGAGCATCACGACGTGGTCATTTTTTTCGATTGCCACGGATGGTTTAATTAATTTAGCGTCGCCCGCCGTCTGCAAGTAATACAGAAATAGCAGCGAACCGGTTTATATCTCGGCTCGACGTGGCGAAATATACGTATACGGTCTGGTAATTTATTAAGTGTTTTTTTTTTTAACACAATTTAATATTTCCTTAAAACTACGTTTCTCTTCATTATTACGATACTTGAAAAGTACTTTATGTTTATATAAACGAAATTACAATTCCTATACTCTAAGTGACGTTCGATTTTCGACGTTTCGAGTTTCAGTTCTGTGAACTGTGAGACGTTTAAATAAAGGAGAGTGTACGTAAAGGATTGCAAGATCGACAAAGGGTTCGCCGTGTATTGCGATATTGGGGCTCGTGTCACGATTCACATCGTGACTCACGATGTATTATTAGCTGTTCATTCTCTCGTGATCTCTATGTAAGGAACGACTATAGCAATTGGTCCCTGATGTTTCTCTTCATGATCGACTTGTCTGAACTCGCGGGAACAACTAACAAGAAGTAGCAGAGCCGTGGGGGATGTGCTCAACATAGCTCGATAAATTCGTCTTCAGTTAAGCATTTATTTGCAAAGATACATATTTACACATATACATTTACGTACAGGTTATATCCGTATAATGCCAATAACATTTTCTTATTTATTTTATTTTGATGTAAGACAGATGAAAAAGAAAAGTTGGAGAGTAATAAAAATAAAATTGTAATAGAAATTAATTTTCCGATGTATTAAAATCACTAGTAACGGTTGCTCAATTTCCGGGCGTAGTTAACGCGACAACAGCGACAGATTGTTGTCAATGCAATTATTCCTGAACCTAGACTGACTTAATTGGAAAGGCCATTAAGAACTAGCAAGTCAATAGTGATAAATAACAAGAAAGTTAAAGGCGAATGATAGTCTTATAATTAAAAGGAAACTTCCCAACTTAAATTTGACTTACAATTGCAATTATTTACTCGTAGCTATTAAAAAGCCGAATGTTTGAAAATTATTAAAGGGGATTATTAAAGGGAGAAATCACTAGCAAGTCAAAATAACAAGAAAGTTTAACGCGAATTATAATCTTACAGCTAAAGGAAACTTGCTCACTTGAATATAAATTTCACTTATAAATTGCAGTTATTTATTTATAACCATTAAAAGTTGAATGTTCAAAGATGTGTGCTATTAAGAACTATAAAAAAATCACTAGGGAGTTAAATAACATGATAAATAACAAGAAAGTTCAAGGCAAATTATAACTAAAAGAAAACTTCCTAACTTGAATTCAAAATTGATTTATAATCATGCAGTTATTTAACTATGAAAAATCCGAATGTTAAAAAATGTACGAGTATGAAAAATAATTAATCTATGCTTTGACACGACGTGTACTTCGATCTTTTGCGACGAAGTTGTGCACAACCTTTTGCTATGAGGCGTGCGATCTTAATCGGCTGGGTTGAAGTTAAATGAGACTAATTAGGATTTAACGTATGCGGTCGAGCTAATGAAGCTCAACGACCGGTGGCAAGTTTGCACCGGAACCAGTAGTTGGCGTAACCAAGGTAACTTCATGCTCAAAAGACGAGATATAGCTTCCTGCCATGTGTCTTAATGCGCTTTAGCGACTATAAACGGCTTAACAGGAGGTTGACGCCACAGCCGTGTGCCAAAGCGATGTCCGTATAACACTTCGATTAATAACAGCACTTAAATTCGCGTCCTGTGAATGTCGATGTCGCATATGCCGTACGTCATGAACAAGATCTAAAGCTGTGGATTACCGAACCGTTCAATTTCATATTATCATACGTTATTTAAATAAAAGTCTTCAAGTTGAGACCCCGAGGATGAGTCTTTTCTTGGAAAATTAAATGACATTTTCTATATGTATAAACAGCGAAAAATTATTAGAAATCTCAAAAAGTAAAAACACGTATATGTCACTTTTAAGAACGTATCGCTTACTCGTATATCTCAATACACGCGATAAGAGGATAGAATGTGTCAGGCGACGCCGATGAAAAGTCGCTTGATAGAAGTGTCGATTTCAAAATAAAAATCAGTATAGGTTGCGCGTGATCATTTTTATAATGTGATACTTTCATGACGTTTCTTATATCATCAGAGTGCTTTCGCGTATATCACAGATATATTCCTCTATATAAAGTAGTACACTCGTAGGAGTATATAGAACTGAAAAAATTAAGCGGTCTAATAATACCGAATGTTGTAACTTGTTACCAAGATCTAAATTAACACTTTGACTGCAATGTCACTCATTTAGGCACTCTTTTGATCTTTTACTAAACATTTAAGACATTGAAGAAATATAAATTATATTAAGAAGTAATAAAATAATATATTCAATTTATAAAGATAAATTTATTAAGCTAAGTTTATTAAGTTCAATACCGAAATCAACTGGATAGTTAGAGTTAAAAGAATTTTATGTAAAAGTTATTTATTTGATTGATATACAGGAAACATTCACTATTTAACATAAAGCAAGAGTATTAGTATTAATATTTGTAAAATTATTTATATTAATTATTGCAAATGCTATGGATAAAATAATGAATAATACATATAGAATTAATTATTCACAGTTAATGACTACTGTATATTTAATAAAGTTTCATAAAAATGGATGATTCATTTCAAATTTATTTCATCAGAATTTCAAATTATTACAGCTTAATTTAGGGGAACGAAACAGATACTTATATATATATATTTTTCGAGAAAATTGGTAATTTATGTATTTTATGTAATGAAGGAAAAGGGCGTAGATATAAAATAATAATTAAGAATTTGAATTGGAAAATTAAGAGGGCTATTGAGTTATTAAAAAAAAAAGAATGATTCTGTTTAGCATAACCGTGTACCACGAGGTCGTTCCCACGATTGGGACGCCCGCCGCCCGCGCCGAACAGACGATGTCTCGTACTCCTCCGAGGTTAGAACCATTTCCATGAAAGAACAGAGTACCGTGCCAACACAGCACAACACAACACAACTCTCTAACGAATGGCGTATGTGTGTGCGAGACTATGGATATACATGCGGGGAAATAACGTTCCGAGTGAAATTCGAGTTTCAAAGTATGAACACCCCGGAGGCAGAGGCGCAAGTATAACGTCTATGAAAGAATCCAAATGCTCGGAAAGAAATTCCCCGCAGATTTAGGAGGCGTAACAGGTGATTCTTCCTCATCGCAAGACACGTCTCCGTGGCACTTTGAAATATGATTCATCTACGACCTTACGTAGCTCGCGTGTCGCAATTAACATTGGTGAATAAAAGCAATAGCCATTCATTACTCATTTTGGTAAAAAGTGGTGATTTATACTCGCTACATGAAATACCAAACTTAACACCGAAGGATATATTAATTATTATAATCTTTTAAAAATCTTCAAAAACTTGTAATATCTTTTTACTTAATAATTTTTTATTAACTATATGATAGATGATATATTTGTGGTATATAACTCATACACCAGATCACAAACATTTTTTACATATTCTTGGCACGTTGTTGTTGTGTGTGTGTGTGTTCATTTTTAATTATGGCTTAAAGCACCTTTCTTCTAATTCTCTTCATCATACTTTATTATCTATAATGTATCTTTTATCAAATTGCTGGATATAAATAGAGTCAAAATGTTTTTATTACTCTTCTGTTTTTGAGAGAATAAATTAATTCTTATATTTCGTAACATTCATTATTACTCGTTTCTTACCGCTATCTTTCTTATTTCGTCTTACAATTTTACTGGTACATTTTCTTTTAAAGATTTTTTAAACACGAAAGACGAATAAAAGATTTGACGAATTTCGTCTTATATTCAAATTAATACCTTTGTGCTAATTGTTTGTACGTATACTGGTGCCATCGTGCAAGTTGTTCTACAGAGTTCGGTTTAAATTACAAGCAACCTCTCTCAACGATTTTCGTGTCGCTCAGATGTCGTCTTTCATTCGGATGGAAAAAAGCAACGTGTATTGTTACATGACATGGTGATTTCTCGCGCCTGCGTTCACCGCAGATCAGGGGATTATACTTAACCCTGACGTAGGATAGGAAGTAGGAACCCCGAGATGCTCTCCTCTCTCTCTCTCTCTCTGCCCCTCTCTACCTGAAGGTTATGAGACCCACCGCGTGCTGGGTTCGTCCAACCACGTAATTCTGTCCTTTCAGAAGAATCTCGACAGGTTTTATTTCCCAGCAGGTATAAATACCTGGGAGTCTAGCGTACGCTTCCTAACGGAGGAGGGTCACCATCCGCTCGTAGGCAAGCCTATTCCGTCTCGATGCTTCGACGTGAATGAACAACGATGGTAATCGCTCTAACCGAAGAAGTGTGATCATAGTTGTTTTATCGATATCAGGACAATGGCTGTGATATTTTTTACGGATTTATAGAATAAATCCTCGGAAGTATGTGTAAAACAACGAAATATTGCTCTCAATTAATAAGACACAGAGAAATGCAAAGTACAATTTAGAGCTCAAGAGAACAATTATATATTAACGGTATTTCGTAAGGTCGTTATAAATCAACAAATTTATAGATACGCAAATGTATTTTTTATTGTACGTATAAAATGAGATTATTTGCTATAGCAGCAGCAAAATACAATCATAACTTCCTTACGTGAAGAATTAAAAACAAATTGCGTGTTCTAACTATTTCGTTCTAACAAGAGCACATAAATGAATTCCTCGTTAAAAAGCAAACAAAGAAAAATCAACCTTTCTCGTTTTTCATCCAGTGCTATCTGCAAGATATCAAATATCTAATTAAATATCTACAGATATCAAATATCTAATTTGATTATTTTAAGGAAAAATTAATTACTTGTGTGTTACAAGCAAATATCATAATTGAATGAAGAAAAGTGCATCCACGATCACGTTCTTTTAATAGTCATATTTGCAAATGAGATTAGATACCAAGCATTTATTAGCCTTAATCCCTCCTCTCACTTTTTCTCTTTTGCAAATATAATATTATAATGATAATAGTCTTTTCGTAATCAAGCTCTAACACACTGTATGGAAAAAGAGATAATTGGTGTACTGAGAAACTCTTTTAAATCATTGAACAGAAAACGAAGCGTTGATTGCACCGAAAATTTGCCTGCGCTCTTTTGCCCGGCTTTCTCTCTCTATCTCTCTTTCATTCCGTCGTCATTAGAAACATCCAATTAACGAATATTTTCAATTCTTCAAAAAGGATTTTCATCACGGACGGAAAATCGCGCGTCACGTTCAAACGGGCGTGCGAACACAGCGAGCAGATTTTTCTCTGTTTAATGGCTCTCTATTCTCTCGTTCGTACACTCGATCCGTTGATTCACGATGCGATTCGACGCGTTGTCAATTAAACCAGTGCAAGAACCAATGACCGGAAGTAATAGTCTATCGAGAATCATGGAAAAGGTCTCTAACCGAGATGCGTGTCAATCTCGTCGTGCCCCGCGGAAATCTTTTAATATTCAGCACTCACTATTATCCTACGTGTAAATTTCCCGTAGACACGTTGCCGTAATATTATTCAGTTATATATTATAAAAAAGCGTCGTTACTTTAACACGTGTAAAAGATAACACACAAGCGATAAAAGTTTTAACACAAAGCCATAAAGATAATGGGACAAAATTATTTTATAATTGCAATAACTATAAAATAATTTATTCAACTATATATACATTGACCGTATTCCGATATACACTGCCAGTACTAAAAATCTGTAGTTTACGTAGCTACAATATTAGATTTTCAGTCCTGGCAGGGTATATCGGAACACGGTCATTGACTCTTTACATATAAAACTTGTATACTATATGTCTTTTTCTTCGAGTGTGCATAGCGAACGATATTTATTAAAAACTCCAGTAATACATTGTTTCGGTACATTACAATTCGCGTTTGCAGCTCCGTCGTGCCGAACAAATAGGATTGTCAATCATTTACCTCTCGAACTGGAAACTTTGCGAGGGCAACTTTCGGTCAATCGCTCATTATGTGTGACAGCAACTGACACATCTCTCCGAGAGCATTGCGAGGACGTAACTCTGAATTAATGTAATGTGGACAGGTCGAGATATGCGAAACACAGAGACGGGAGGAGAAGCGAGCGGATACCTGGCGCATACGCGCTGTTACACACGTATGTACACGCGGTTGGATTTATGTCAACGTATCTATTAACCATGCAGCATCGGCGAGCCTCGCCTGTCCGGCGCGAAAGCGCGATCGTATGAGCGCGAAACGCAGCCATACGCAAAATCTCGATGAACGACCGACTGGATTCGACCGTTGTGAACGGGTCCTCATAATCGGAACCGGAGCGGGTACTCACACACTACCTATACCGGCTATGCCACGCGCCTACGCACGTGCGTGCGTGCCTACGTGCGTGCCTACGTGCGTGCCGTAGGCGGCTGAAGGTGGACACTTTTCAAACACGTGCGCAGGGTATTGAGACGTTTTTCACAGAAATGCTCGTGGTCCGCGGGAAAATATATAGTTGTAGTGGAAGAACATTAGTCTGCGCCCGATTTATCAGCCGTAAGCGCCAGCGAGAGCGATTTGTGATTAACTTAACGCTTGGTTGTACGTTATAATGTTTGCTGTGCGACGTCGTATACCTATTAGTGCGTTCGGCGTACTTGCATGCATGCGATTTTTCTGCGAATTATAATTTAATTTGCTACGTCATTGTACAAGTTTAATAACTCGTTATATATATCTTGATGCGTGACGTTGATATTTTATTGGGTTCCTAATAGATTTATTAGATATATAGTGAATGTAAAAAGTATTCCTACATGGAAAGAACGGTTTTGCTGGAATATTTAAAAATTTAGCTGGATGCAGATTTGAAAATAATTCTGTTGATATCAAAATGATTATGTAGGATATTCAAAGTAGATTTTAAAATGTTACAACTTTAATTATTTTGACGATCTAACAAAATTATTTTCAAATCTATACATCTTAAGATATTTCAGTAAAATTATTTTTTTCCGCACATACATAAGGGAAATTATTTTTTTTAAAAACTTTATTATTTTTAGAAAGTAAATACTCATCAATTAGCAATTTATTAGCAAAGAATAAAATAGATACTTCTCAAAACTATTTTACCTAAAAAAATGTACAAAACATATTGTCTTAATAACAAGCGATAACGAAAAATTATATAATATTTGTTATTCAGATGCATAAAAAATATTCGTACAGGTGAGAATTTAGCTTCTATGATCATGAACGCGGTTATTTTTACAGAGCTCTTTATTTACTTATATTAGGACAAAACGTATTTATTGTGTGTTAATAAATTACTAATTAATATTTATTTTCTACAAATAAAGTTAAAAAAATAATGTTTTAAAATAAAATAAAGCTTTTTTTAATAAAAATTTCTCATATACAAATATTTTTTGCACTGTATATTTGTACTAAACAACTACGGATATAACATCAAAATTTAATGCTACACAAAAAACGAAATATATATATCGTAATATCATATGTAATTTATACTATTATTATATTTTGTACATAAAATCTGCAGGGCAAAAATAGTATTACTAATATTTTTTTGTAGAATTATAACTTAAGAGATTACGCTCTCATTTCAATATACTTTCACTGCAATTCAATTAATTTAGTAGTAAATGACGTATAATGTTCTGCACGTGACTCGAATGAACTGAATTAAAAAGAAGCTTAAATTAGACTTTGGCAGCTCTTCCGGTCTTCAATTAAGTTTGTCTGACCGTTCCCCTCCTTTGTATTGATTCCGCTTCGCTTTATTTAATTTAAGCGAGAAGCTGATACTTTGGTGAAACTTTGTTTAACTCAATTTTCATTGTCGTTGATGCGTGAAATATATTTAAAGCAACCTTCATTCTTTCTTTCTGTGGATCTTATCTTCTCTGTCATTTTCAACATTACGAGACAACTGCCATTTGCATAAAAATGAGAAACTCGCGCACGAAGAGCTTTGAATATTGGATTCGGCTAGAGATACATTAATTCCATCTGACATTAATCACGATCAAAGTATACGAAATTGCTATGAGATCGCGCGTCATAATTAAAGTTTCGAACCTTTCAAAGTACCCACTTTTTTTATCATTAAAACTTCACAGTTGATTCAATCTCGTACGATAAATGTATACATCTGGGTAATTCTCACATTAAAATACTCTCCCGATTTAATTAATTTATTTTCAAATTACTACAATCAAATAACTACAACCAAAAGTTACTTTACTTTATTACTTTCTGTATTTCGAATAAATCTCCGTATTCCTGAAAAAATAGCAATCGGAGAACAGGAGGAAGGAATCGATCATCAATATATCGTGTTATCTGAGTTATCTCGGCGTGAACGGCACGTGAGCCTTAACTTTCGTTTAACACGACCATGCAGTTCTCGCAATGTACAACACTTTCGGTTCGCTAACTTCGGTCGCGACGTTTGAATTATTCAGCGGAATTATTTATGAAGTTTCGGGACGACGAGATCGAAAATATATTAAATTCACACGCGGCCTCGTTTGCGGCTGTGCGCGAATTGCTAGTTCATATAAATTCATCACACTCATGTTTATATATAATTCCAACCACGACGACACGCAACGGTAATACGTGCATTCATTAAGAACGATGTTTTCCACACGCCTGCATAATACTTCATAGGTTTACCCTTTGCCGATTGGAGAGAGAAGCCCGTCTTTACGAGATATAAACTCACTGCCTCATTAATTGCGATCATATCTCTCATTGCACTCCAACGGGACTGCAATGTGCGCTCGTAAGTGTAATTGATATTGCGTTAGGATTAACGATAATTTAAGTGCTTTAATTGGATTCCCGTTGTAATTCACGGCGGGTAATTATCGCTTTACAATTCGCGTTGCATAATCCGAGTGCTAATGCGCGACATTTCTCAAGAATGACGGCCGCAAAAAAATATTTATATTGATTAAGTTAATGCTTTGGAATGCCAGATACCAACAGAACTTTATCCACGATTATCTAGAGACATGAATATATACTCGTATAAAGTACCACAAGTTTTCCAAATTCTTTTTCACATACCTATATATACACGTAGATTAATTTTATCTGTTATCAATTTTTTATATGCAAATTATACAGGATATCTTGTAAAGATTTCATAAATTGTGTTCTAATCAAAGTTTGCTCAGATATCATTGATATGAAAATTATTGCGTTTAATCGGTAAAGCAGACGACTTTGGGATCCCCTTAAGATTTTGAGTCCAGAGTCCTGAGATTATTTCGAGACGAAAATCCTAATATTAAAACGTCGAAACTGTAATAATTTTTAAATTATAGGCATTTAAACTTAGCGAATCGTACATCACCTAAAGTTTGCGCGTTCAGATGTGGTAAATGCAAAATGCCAACCACAAGCGTTGTTACGGTACACCCCGTGTATATCCAATTTTTTTCATTTACATTTTTCGCGGAAATTCGCGAAGCGTTGCCTTGGAAAATGAGGAAAAGTAAACATCAAAGAGATGTAGTTTGTCCAATGAAGAGATGGGAAGTAGCTTGATTTTGCCTAGACGATATTTTTAAGTGGGAGCCGTAGAAAAAGTCTTTTCATTGTCTATCCAGCGGGAGTCCAGTGGAGGGATCTATATGAATATGTAAACTATGCAAGTCGTATTTTAGTATCATGCATCGCTACAACGCGCATACTTCCGCGCATATATCGGAAAAGTATACTGAAAAGTTTTGTGCACAAAGGATGCCGAGACACGTCGTAAAACGTGCTCGTCATGCACGATGATGCTTTCCGCGTTAACTTTGTTGATAAAATTTCACAGTGCCATAGCATTTAAAAGGTCTTGTCATAACTCTTACTTAGATCCTATAACTTTCGTAATTCTACTTTTAATCGATTTATCTTATATAAGTATAACAAACCTCGCGATACACGTTCTAATAAAGACGTCGATCTTATTACTTTTCCGTTAGCAAGCTTATTTTCAGAAAAATGAACATTTTCTCTTTATATCTTGCTTCAAGACGTAATATTAAATTATTATTCGATCAAAGAGGAAGAGAGAGAAAAGTATTTGAACTTTAAAATCCAAATATTTATTTGAGTCTCCAAGTCTTTCTAGGCTATTCCGCTCACAGCCACATTTGTCTTTACGGAATTCGATTTTATACATACGTGTATATACCATATACACGTATCGAATCTCAAAGTTGTGTTCCTACTTCTCGGAAAGGAGTGTTTTAATTGGCGGCATAGTTAGAGAGAACAGGCAGCGTATCACACAAATTTGCATGGAGAGGCAGTAGGGAAATGAAAAAAAAAGAGGAAAAGAAGAGCAGAGGATTGCCTTTTAAGGAGGCGAATCAACGAGATTTAAAGGGTTACGAGAAATCCCGGCGACATCGAACGGCACATAAAAGGCTATTAGCGTAATTAGCTGGCTACATGTAGCCATCGAGCAATCCCCGATCTTACGCAGATATCGAAATAAGAATGACGAAATTAATGAGGTGCAAATCGCGAAGATATGTTTTAATTCTGCTGACGCAGAAATTCGTCTCGAGGGAAACGATAGCAAAACGAGGCGTTGATTAAGTACGGACGAGAGCGCGGAAATTGCGAAAAGCATGCACCGAAAGAAAATAATCGTTGCAATTTCCACAATTTCCACAATTTAACTATAATTTATAATTATAATTTATAATCATCTTTAGTCCAGACTATATATTTTTTTGATAGAACTATAAACAGAATTATTGCACTGTTCGACAAGAAAATAATATCAAAGTGAGAGACTATGAGTGCGTTCTATGGAATGCTAGCAATCATGGAATTATTTCATTCTTGTTGTTTGAATATTACACGAAACAAATATGCTCGCGAGCATTGTGAGCGTCAAGTGGAATGCACCCTATAGTCATTTCTTGTAATTTTTTTGGACACTGAATACGAATCTGTTTTCTAAACTGCCTCATTACGTTTATTATAAAAAAAGACTATTTTTTACATACGTTGTCATATTATAATTATGACATGTGATGTGCTGAGTAATTTGAAAAACGGATTCGTGCTTATAAAAACTGTAAAAAATGACTATAAAAAAATGACTCTTGTTTCGATGTTAAAAAAAAAAGTCTCTTTTTTGGTCGAAAAATAGATATTATTACAAAGAAAGAAACGGCTGGAATTTTTAAAATATTTAAAAATTTAACTACATAGAAATCTGAAAATAATTTTGTTGGACCATCGGAATAATTATTTATCAGAATAATTCAAGACGCTCAAACTTGTCGCTGGAATGTCAAAACTTTCTGCAGCATTGCTCATACTTGAGTTTTCTATGTAATTGTTTTGATCGTTCAACAAAATTATTGTCATCTGTATCTAGCTAAATTTTTAGATATATTTTTTTAGATATTTTAAATAAAATAGTTTTATCCGTAAAACATTATAGCGGTAGAAATAATTATAAAAATAGAACTTTTTATCATGACTATTTTATATCACGCATTTATAATCACAAATATCAAATGCTTTTCTCTGAAAGTGTAACAATGTAGCATAAAAAATGTTATAAAATGTTAATGAGTATATTGCTAATTATATAAATCGACATTATATAATAATATATAAATCTTCAAATAGCGAAAATAACGGAAGTGAGAGATTGTATGAAATTTGAAAATCGTGAAACAGTTTAACGTGAGATATGTTAAACGTGTTTATTGTTAAATACTAGAATAAAGCAATGAGTCGATAATCACCCGGTAATTCTATACCGCGTGTAACATTTTGCAATGTAAACAAACGCGCGAAATCACAAACGCAACGCGATAAATCTTACGCGAATTCTGTTCCGCGTTGACCAATGAAAATTTATCATGTACGTACAATGAGAGGGTGGAGCATTCATTTTAATTTGCAGGAAACCACAAATTTTCCGTGTGTACTCGGAATCGTTAAATAAATAAATGCGCTTTGATCGAGACACGCTGTTCCGCTCAAAGTGATTGCTGCATGCGCATTATGCTGCATTGCATTGCATTTTAGTGGATTTACACACATACGTATATCTATGAATTTTGAATTACGCATACCAAGGCATACCAAGTCCGTCACGCGTTATATAAATATATCGTTCTAGATAAATCTATTATAAACTGAAGAAAAGAACTTTTTAATTGGCCTCATTATTTTATCTCATGCGATACGTACGAGTATGTATAATTTTCTTGCGGCAGTCGCGGACTTTGCGAGTGCACATTCACCTCCGTTTCACGCGCACGACCGATTATTCTTGCGCGACCCACACGGGAATATACTGCATACTGCACGGAAAGGTGACGCAATATTACAAACGCCTCTCTTTATCGCGCGAGATAATGCATCATTAAATCCATGTTGCCACACGCATGGCATGTAATAACCGATACGATGCGCTTCCGATCATAAATTCTTGCAATTTTAAACAAACGTCACTTTTACTCCCTCGCACAGTTACGGCTTAAACTATTAGCTTAGCGATCCGTCGCTCTCTGAACTTGTGTGTGTTTCACCTGCTCGAAAGAAAAAATGTCTATAACTATTTCAAACTTTTGCTTTTTATTAGAGCGAAAAAAAAAAACAGAATAGAGTGCTATTTTAAGAAAATTATTGTCACAATATCAAAGTTCAAGCAGTGTTAATTGTTACTGAGTCATTTCTCGACACTCACCTACTGTCTCTCAATGACTACGCAATTATTTTACATTCTTCACAAGCAAACCTTACATTGTTAATGAATCACGATGCATCCGTTCTATGATCGCTTCAGCTAATATGTAGGTTTGGTTTCTCTACGAAATTCATAATTCAGCAAATTGTCGATTTAATTTTCGGTTTTAAAACGCAATCCTAAACTGAAACTAAAACAGTAACAGTCACAAAAATTAAATTAACAAACAATTTAATGATAACGATGTTAATAAGCATCGTAAAATTATAAATATTATTAAGCATTAAGATTATTAAACACAAGAACGAATAAGCCATATTCTTATTTACATAGTTATGTTGTTCACATATCGATATATACCTACTCTACTATGAATCTAATGTCACTGTTTTCTTTTACAATTTCCTCACAAAAAATGTCTAAATTTTTTCACATTGAATACCTAAAAGGTTGCAAAATTAATATCTCTCATCCAGTCTACTTACTCTCTATTTTTTAAAAAAATACTCTATTTGTGAAATGAAAATTTTATTACGGATGAAACAATCTTGTGGCTTTTAAGAATAATACACATGGCCCGTTAACTTGACTTATTCCAGGATAAGAGTTAAACTCAGAAGACGAAGGATGTGTAGGAACAAACAATTCCAATGTTTTCGAAATGAAAAACTTCCATATCATGAAACTTTCGAGCGCTAAACTTCTGGTGACTTTATCACGATTTTCGCAAGACGACACGAGAAAGAAGCTCGTGCACCTTCTAAGAACTTCATTACATTGATGTCCGGATATGCGATAATCAGCCGCAATGTACGGGTCACGTAATTTTCCAGCAAATTAAAAGATTAAGTGCGACCCTTAGAAAAATGCTGCGCATTGAAAGTCAAGAGTGCACCTTTGCAATTCCAGTGTACAAACACAGGTGGTAAATCGAAATTGGAATGCAGTCGACCTCGAAGATGATGCCGAACGTTTTTTATTTTTAATGCTTTCATTATGAACTATCTCGCGAATAGTGGCTGCGAAGATGTAGGTCAGTTTGCAACGCTACCGCGTTTCGCCTCAGGTTCATTGTATATACATTATGTGTTTCTCTTTTTCTCTATATGAAACAGAACGCTCATTTGCTACAACATTTGCTACGACATAACTCAAAAATAACAATTTTTAAGTTTCTTTTATGTTTTAATTGCAGAAAAAGAATGAAAATATTAAGGAAGAAAGAAACAATATGCTTTAAAAAAAACTTTAATTCTCTTATTATAATTCTTTTACAATTAATTATTACATTAAAATTGTATTTCAAAATTATTACAAAATCTTAATGATTTAAAACATTGAAATTTTGTTTTTTGGAAAACTATTTTGAATTATGTCATTGTCATAAATAAATGATAATATAATAGAAATATAGTAGATAAAATAATTCCCCTTTCCCAAATAGAAGTCTTTCATAAATATTTATCAAACTATGATCGCAAACATTTTACGCCGGGATATTTAGATTCCTGATCTAATCCTGTCGTTATTACACGCAATTTTACACTTAGCATTCTCACATAGTATTGTATAGGCTCGTTTTCTCGCGCACGCCTCGCCTTCATCCATATACATACACACGCGTGTCGATACATTTTATCGGAACGAAAGTTGCACATTGCCGCGAGCCACGAGGTGTGTATTGACTTTTCTCTCGTTGTGTAGGGACACAATCTGCCGAGCAATTATTTCGGCAAAAAAAAACAATGCTACGAATGAATACAACGTAGACAAATTAGATCGCCTCCCCCCGTCCTCCCCGTTTGTCCCGCATTCGCAACAGGTAAAAAACGAATGGCGCTTCGAGTTACGATATGACTGCCGGGATATAACGAGATTGTTCCGCAATGTTACTCAAAAACAGAGCGGCCGAGGACAATTGAATTAATTTCTTGTAGGTAGAATCGTATTCCGTGAAATATGAACGCAAGAATAAAAACCACGAATCGACTCGTACGAGAGAAGTTTCGAAGCTAATCAGTGGCGAAATTCTATCTCGCAATCTCGCGAGTCTGGAAAAAAAACGCATTTGTATGCAGCGAAGAGATTTCATAAAATTTTCTATTAAAAGTTTTTCTTAACTTAATATGTAACGCAACAAAGAATTGTGCGAGGATGTTGTGACTTGTGACGTTCTTGGGTACGGCTTCATATGCATAATCCAAGAGCCAATCTACTTCGTTATGATTGACCGGCGAATGAATAACACGAACGTTATTCGCGCGTTCAACTCGCGAAAATAACAGTAGGTAAATGCATACTAAACATAAAAAAAAAGAGAGAAAGATATCGCTATTTATTAAACTTCCAAGATAACACACTCTCAAACGCTAAGATATTATACGTATAGTTATAACATAATAATTACATTCAGAAATACTCAAATAAAATAATGAAAAATAAAGATATGGAAGAAAAAATAAGAGAGAGAGAGAGAGAGAGAGAATTGAAACATCAATAATTGTCAAACATTCAAATATTCAAACCCTGTTTTTCTCACAAAGGACAATTATCCTGTCATAAAATTATTCGAAACTGCGCGATTCTTCTTGTGAAATATGTTATTAAACACAAACATTTAAGAGTTACGTAGTTTTTTATCAATCCGATTTGAAATTTAAAAAACGAAATAATCCTTCAAAACTTTATGGGAATAAGAGTATTTTCAAAACATTAAATTTTTAAAAAGTTTAAATACAGAGTTATAAAATATTAAAAAAAAAGTTTTATCTACAACATTTATCTATTCTTATCGCGCTTTGTTAATAATTGATCAGAAATCAAATGTAAACGTTAACTTGGAGATTGTTTTTTTAAATCTCAAATTGGGCCGATATAAAAAAAATACATGCTTCTTTGATTTTTGTGTTTAACAATATTTCAAAGAGAATCGAATCGGTTCCGGACAGTTGTGATAGGCCTCTTGTCAGAGAAGATAAGTATAATCAGCACCAAACGTCAAACAAATATACCTATAGACTTGCAGAAGGGAGAAGTCGTAAAAAAGCCTTTATTGAACAGTGACTAACTCGACGCAAACAGCTTGGCGCGTGTCGAATCGCATCCGTCATTGCTAATTTTGCGATGAGTGCGAGACGAATTTGCACCTGTAGCTGTGTGATGCGAACAACGGTCTTCAATGATGCTTACGACGTGCGATTTGTCAGATAACGAAATACTCGATACCGGAACGAGCATAATCACTACACCTGAAGCGATTGTTAATCATCAGCAGCCTTCACACGTAACATCAGCAATCCTTTTCCATCGACAGCGACAAATATTCGCGGCAGTGAAATTAAGGAGACGTTGAAGATTGCGAGCGCGCGTATCATTTCTTGGCTCATAAGCATCTCTAATTGCAAGCTACGACACGTATCGCTTAACAGCTGCATAATCACTTAAAAATTCTTGGAATTCGCATATGGCGGAGGAACACATGTATATATATTTGAAACAAAAGTTCGTAGCGCTACTTTATTTAGCTCATAATTTTTAAAAATTTGACAATTATATCAAATATTTTAATAGAGCAAAGTTTCAACTTTAAGAATGTATTTTTTTAATTGCGGTACAATGATTTTTAACGCCGGAATTACGAACAATTTGGAAATCGAAATGTTCCTTTTATTTAATTCGCGATAACAAAACAAATATATATTATAAGAATATTAAAAAAATAATTTTATCAATAAGAGAAACGTCTCTGTTTTTAATTTGTTGCTTTTAAAGTTGCCTATGCAATAATAAAAAATTATGTAAAAATTACGTTTAACATTCAAAGTTCCCAGAACAATAATAAACGATATCAATAACTTTAATTTTGCCCTTAAAAATCAAGATGTGTATATTAAGGATAACTTACTAAATTATGAATTCATCCACGTAATATCCAACGTCAAAATAATAACTTTTATATTTGGTGAATACTTTGGCCGTATTCCGATATAAAATATTTGTAATACATGTAACGTGAACTATTTTCAATACTGGCAGTGTATACCGTATATCGGAACATAGTTGAAGTATGCAAAAGTTTCGGCACGTATCAGTACGCTTCGAAAAAAAAAAGCAAGCTTTTTTTTTCAAGATCTTTTGCGAGACGGAAATTGGTTATGTTCGGTAACGGAAATAAAAGAGAGATGCGTACCCTGATCTCCCATCGCGCTGCTTTACGCTGTGAAATATTCATTTTCTTTCACCGGAGTAAAATTTTAAATAGAATCTTCCCCGGACATCATAGAGAGTCTCGAGGTAAGGAAGGTCCGTTCAGGATTTAATTTAAGTTCGCAGCAAGTTCGCGCCAGGTCGAGCGTATTCCAGTGGTATATAATTTCGCGCGTTATTCCGCACGTTGGAAGCGAGCGAACGAACGAACGAACCGAACATCGCGGTGGGTCGCGTCGGCGTCGCGTCGCGTCGCGAGCTGCTGACGGCACGTAGGGCAACCGCTGTGCTGTGTGCCGATGACGCGGGTATAGCTAATATGCGCGCCAGATAACGACGATAACGAGACACTTGACACCCAAAACGAGCACACTCGGTGTATCCCACCTGTGAAGCAACTGTTAAGCAACGACGGCGTAGGATGAAGCGCAACACTCCGGCAGCATGTCGCTCTCGCGCAATCTATCACTACCAGATTAATCTACACACCCGTTCCTTCTTACTCTAACCTGATGTTACCTTATTAACTTTTAATGCTGAATATTGTAGCATACACTGAGAGAAAAGTTCGGTATCTATTTGTGATTATAATCGCTTGATAAAATTATTATATGATTAGAATTTTTGTATAAGTTATTATGTTATAGAGTAATGATTATACTCATAGTTTTATATTTAAAATATATATATTTGATACTGTGTAACCGATCATATATTATAGTCACTTTAATACTCATTTGGTGAAAATCATTGTAAAATAATTATTATTGCTAACAATGTGCTTCTAATTACGTAAGGATTTTGTTATTTAGTATTTAACAATAAATATCCTCGTAGTCCTTCATCTATTATTTATTTCAGTTTGAAATTATTTTATTATTGAATTATAGTCATAAATAACAAATACTTTTCTTTCATAGTATGAATTACTATACTTGAAAATATAGATATCAGGTTACTTCTCGCTCCGATGAAGTGAACTGCAATGATTACGAAACATAAGCAATATTGAACGATGTATCAAGACACAGAGATAACTCACAAACTCTCCTCTCCGGTAGCGTCTTTCTCGTGGAAGCTTCAAAAGTATTATAGGTGGATATATTTTGTTCCTTAATCAAAGAAAAACTTTCATTTACACTTACACTTATCTCGCAAGAAATATATCAAAACAAATATAAAAATATGGAAATACTTGACAATGTACTTAAATATAATTCCCTATAATTAAACTTTTCATAAAATTCAGAAAGATTTATTTCATTCAGAAATAGAAGTTTTCTTTATCATGGAAATTAAAATTTTTATCGCATAAAAAGAAATGTCGCTTAAAGTAATTTAAAAATGTGTCGAGCAATAAACTTTCCATACGTAACAATGAATAAATCTGACGTAGCGCTGTTAGATCGTCGCTACGTGAATTACTACGTTCCGTCGTCGCGATTTGCGATACTCGGCTAGCACCGCCACCACCGTCAGAGGCCTAGATCTTTTAGCGTCGGCGTAAATTTATCGCGCCGAGCCGCGTCGGCGAACAAGGTAAATCAAATTAGAAATGTATTCGCGATACGACGTATTCAGCACGGCAGCCTAGATCCGTCGCGAAGATTATTTTAAGGGGCAGCCTCAAGGCGGCTAAACGCCAGAGCGATGAATATGAAATGTGCGAAAGAACTATACTGAAATCCTTTTGCCGCGGTGCTCTGCATAACGAGAAAATGACTTTCGGTGTGGCTTTCTCTATCTATCTATCTATCTATCTATCTCTATCTCTCTCTCTCGCTTCTTTTCTCGTGCGATTCACTGAACTCCATACTATAATGAGAACCGCAAGATATCCTCAAACTGGAATTATCAGTCACACGTTTCTGCGCTTCTTCATTTCATATACGGTATTAGATGCACTTTAAATGTATTTTTAAGTATCGTGCTATATTTCCACAGTCTGAATGTTACACTGAAAAAAAAATTATACCAACAAATGAATTCAACAAGAATGGCATTTTGGTGAGGACAAACAAAATTTCTTTTGTCTAGGCTGTAAAAAATTAATAGAGTTATGATAACCAAAAATACTTTTCGATCTCACCAAAATCCTATTTTTATTGGGCTCTTTTAATGGTTTAATCAGAATATTTTTGTCAGTATAGCAAAACTTGAAGCTTTTTTAATTGATACAATTGATGAAAAATGAATCATCCATTCTAATGTTCATTACAGGAAAAAAATATGTATATTTAAATAAATTCAGTATTAAAAAAATGTAATTGTATACACGGAGAAAATTTTATATTTAAAATTACTATAATGTGGTAGTAGCTGCGGTCTTCATGTAAATTATAAGTTTAAATGCTATAGTTATTTTTTTAAAAACAATAATATAACGTAATTTTTACACTTTTTCATAGTAAAAATTAACTGTTTTCATGTTAGAATAAGGCTTAACAAAATAATTACTTTATTTATGTGATAAAAATTAGTATTACCATAGTAAAAGTTAAGTCGGAATCATGTTGTGAGAGTCCATCGAAAATACAAGACATAGTAAAGTGTAATTTAAAATTGTATTAAAACTTAATATAAAATTTCCTCCGTGTACAAGTAAACTTTTCAAAGTTGAGAAAGATTTTTTTTATAATGGAGATCAAAACCTATATTATATAAAAATAAGTTTCGTTAATTAAAAAATGTGTCGAGCTAAAAACTCTCCGCGTAAATAATAGACTAAATCCATAGCACTGTTAGATGGTCGCACAATTTACAAGAGATACTATCATGATTAAAGAAGACTATTTTATTGTATATTTAATTCTCTACTATAAATTTTAATCTTTCTATATATATATATATATATTCTCTTCTATTTACTAATTTCTACAGAGGTGCGATCAAACTAAAACTGCCTGTTTACAATTCCGTGAAACGATTTCGCTTTAATCCCGGAACAGCGCGACGGCGAATTTCTGGAGCACCGATGAATCTCGGAGCAGGGATGCCTAAGCTCTTTCATAAGACCCTGTATTTGAACCCCGTCACATCGCCCCGGCGGGCAACGCGTCGACCGGAAGGCTCGCCTTATTTCTCCGGCAACTTTGGCCGAGGGAGAGATAAATCCCGTCAACGTTCGCAGCAACTTCCAAGCTCGCGGAACCGAATAACGGATATTACGGTGGAGGTGGAGATGGAGGTGGAGTGGAGTGGAGTGGAGTGGAGGCTCTCCCGGCTTCGGCTTGGGAGCGACAACTCCGGGAGACTCGAATAAACCTCGAATTGTGCCGCATGCCCAACCGACGCGACGCGACACGCAATATCCCGGGAGAACGAGACACACGTGGCTGGGAGTTGGGGGTGCTGGGGGTGCTGGGACCGGTGCCGGTGTTGCACAAACGTCGCTTTAACGCAAGAGCCTGTTCGATGTGTACTCTACCACACTCGCGCGCCGAATATTTCGGTGCCCCAACCCCCTTGGGATGGAGAACACCCGCGGGATGTTTTAGTTTACAAGCTCGACACGTTACTTAAGGGCATATAACTAAATTTCCGCACAAATACATAATTTACGCAACAAGTTCGCTAATCTCACAATCGCTGCTGTACTTGCCGAAATTCTCACGCGTTCTCCTTTTAGAAAAGAAATTCATACTCAACACTCTCTCTCTCTCTCTCTCTTACGTATTTAAATACATTTTTATTTTATTGAGAGTATTTTGTATTTTGTATTTGAATTATATTTTTTTGAGAGTATTTAAATACAATTTTTTGAATATTTTGCCCACCCCTGTCTGCAATCTTCTTAATTTTCATTTACATTTTTTTTATTATTTTATTTTATTTAGTATTTAGTTTTCTAATATTATATAAATTTTACGTTGTAAGTGTATATAATGTATTTAGCGTTTGAAAGAATGCCATCTCAATAAATAACGATATCTTTCTCTCCTTCTCTGAACTACATGAATCTATTCCTTAACTCATTCTCCAAATGTATTACTATAATCTCATTATAACTGTTATCTATAGATATACTTGGATAATTATATTAGTAACGCGTAAAGTTTTTACAGTTTCTCAAACGCATCGGAAACACGAAGAAATAATGAAAAACATGAAAGCTTCAATAAAAGCAGTCTACCTACGTCAGCTAAGTTAGTGGCAGTTGTTGGATTAATTTTGCTAATGAGATCGAAACTACGGGACGTCGGTAGCACCGAACAGTTGAGAACTGTGGCAAGAGAGGAAGTCGCGCGATGGCCATTTCTTGTTGACTAACTACTTCTCTTCCTTGGTGCACTCGCGCTTGTCTGTCCACGCGTCTCCTTCGCAGTTCGCGGACTGCGACCTGTGGTGACGGCTGTGACACAACTCGAACCGGTACAACCGGAAAGAAAGAAACCGGCAGAATCTCTCTCTATTTCTTCCTCCGTCCCACCTGTAATCTCTTTCTCCGCGCATTGTCGAAACAAGTACGGGTTATAATCAGATCCCGAGGCGCTTAAATCTCTCGGAAAAACGTTGGTCCGCGCTCACGTATATGTAGGTCCCCCGACGCACGGTATTCTCTTTTCTTACATTTGCGCAAAGGTCAAGTATGTGCTGCCGGCGTTATGCGAGAATGAAGCAGTCACGTGCAATGTAGCGTTGAGTGCGCGCCGCTTTTCCTGGATTATTTCCGGAAGTTCCATAAGCGCGAGCACGTTTATTACGATAAACGACTTGAGCATCAAGAACACGACACGTCCTTTCCATTTCATCCTTCCACTCAAGACACAAAATGGTTGAGACTTTATATTACGGAATGAACGAACGATACGAAATATTAAAAACAGTGCTTTATTGATATTCCGCTCGTATCTCATTTACAAAAATAAGGCTGTAACTAACTTTTTTCTCCTTTCAAGCGGAAACATTGCGAGAGTGCGTCGTTATTGATACAGCGGAGAGAGAGAGAGAGAGGGAGAGAGACACAAGTCAATAATTCCACGTCAATACGGCGAAAATGATGAATAGCGTTTCGACTGGTTTTATTAATGAAAAAAAGCTTGTCAGCCCTCGAGAGTAATACTAGTTTCAATGGTCACCCATGCCCGGGAATGCCCGAGACGTAAATAGAATACGCACGCGCTTTCTATTTGTCGCGTTTCTATCCCCGTCAGCGTATTTGCAGTTCGGACTTCGGAATGCAAAGAGCGACCAGCGCACCCCGATTTTTTGGCTCGCGTATTTGCTCCCTGCAGATATAAAAAATTTTCGCGCTCAAATGGACAATCTAAATTTATCGGGTGCGAGAAAGCGCTGACCAGGATGGAGTTCTAAGAATAGTCACGTTTTCCAGTTCGCTGTGATACACCTGTGCGTCCAGTCGGAACACGTGGGGAAAATTTACGTTGCGCAAAATGTTGGACAATTCACAATGTTTATCTAAGAAAAACGGAACAAACGTGCGTTTTCCACGAGTAATTTTACGAGGTTTTCCATTGTTTTCCTGATGTATCTTTATTTACTCTGTGGATGGTGTGCGCGGAGAGCACGTTGCGTAAATAAAATTTCGGTAAAATATCGTATTCGTTTAATTAAATTAAACATATGGCATCCCCGCAAACAAAGTGATACAAGTCAAAAATATAAAACTGTTCGGAAGAGAGAAAAAAATTATTATATATATATATTTTTTTAAATTAATTATTTATTACGGCAATATTAAATTTTAATACACGTCAATCTTCTATTAAACATACGATTGAATCATTCGTGTCCTGTATATTCCTTTGTTTCAAAAATAGCAAGTAAAATTGATTATTTATACAATTTTTTTAAATATACAACGTTACAAATGCTTTCCAAAAAAAGATATTAAAGTACATGTAAAAATCACTTAATAATTTTTGCATATTTGTAAAAGCAATGAAAATTAATCTGGGACATGAATCCACTACTAAAGACTCGAGATTCATCGTGAGTACTAAGGGTTAATTAAGAGCTAATCATAAATTGCTTACTTTAAGTTTTCTAGAAGTAGTGATATATTGATAATGAGATATATTAACTTTGTTACAGTACTATATTAACAGAAACTTTACAAACTATTTCAATTTGTGTCATTTTTTGGTATCATTTTTATTTGAAAAGTATTTGAATTGAATTTATAAATTATTCATTTCTAATTAAAGACCGATGTATTTAGAACATGATCAGCTTTATACGAAATTCAAATAATTTTGATTTATATCGATTTTTATAATTATTCCATTTTTATACTTGTATTTTATACCGGATGCTACCACTTTATTTCGGAGACTAAAAGGCGGATTAAATCGACATGTGTGTGTCTTCGATACTTCGTCTAACGTTTGCAACTTTAAAAAAAGAAACAGTCGCAGAAGTTGCGGATGTGCTCTGAAATCGAAACCTTACATCAGAATCTGGCCATGAACAATTTCGTGAAAACAAGAATGAGAAAGAAGAATATAAGCAGGATATATATGTTTCCGGATTAAATCACCGTTACATTTAAAATATAAATTTAGAACATCAAAACAAACAAAATAGTTGAGAAACCGACGACTAGGTATACGTGACACAATAATTAGACCTATCGAATTTCGATTTTGCAATACAGAGTGCTCTCGGGAAAGAATATCTATGTACATATTGTCGCTAGCTGAGCACGAAGTGAATTACATGAGCAAGGAATTAATACCGTTCACAAGACGAGCAGTGACCTCGTCTATAAAAACAATAGTATTTAACGGCGCCCGCGCCTAATATAAATTAGCCATCATTAATATCGTTAGTTATTTACATTAATATAAAATTTTTCTCTAAAAATTTGTTCGTAAATGTTTCGTTTAAGATCGAGATATTCTTAAGTTATAGAACAATAGGAATTTATTTGTTCAAAATCTATCGATAAGAGAACGAATGAATAGCTGACTGTGCGTCTGTTATAATTTTTTCGCACGCTTGCATTATCTCCATTGTAATGATTAAAGATCATTAATGAGCACTTCATGCACGTTTTGCTTCAAAGCAACAAAACCAAAAGTATTTCGACATTGTTCATTCCTACGGTTCTGTAACTTAAAAAGTCAATATCTCTTTAGAAAAATGAAACATTTGCAAACAAGCTTCTAAAGAAAAAATTGATTTGTTTTGAGATCCTAAATTCACATTTTAAATTTGGCGAGAATACTCTGTATACTCTGTATCTTTTCGTATGTTATCTCATTCCAACTTATATTATCTTTCTCATTGTAACATACTGAATGATTGATGAAAACGATAGGTCTTTCGAAAAAAAGTTCGCCATCTCGTAATCAGACTCTGAGTACTCCGAGTTGTAGTACCTGTATCTCTACGCCGAAGTGGAAGACCGCGACCGCGCGGTCACGTGATCAAGTCATGTGAACAATTCGAAAACAACGCGACGCGGCGTCGAGTGTTTCTTATCTGAACTATGTCCGGATACCACTCAGGTATCATTTGATCTTTGTTTTTCATCGAATGCTAAACAAGGATAAAATGATATTTAGGGAGCACTCGAGTAGGAATCTGCTTTTGGGACTCGGAGTGAGTTGGCGCGGCTTGAATGGCAATTCGCTACGCTCTGCGCCGCGCCGCGCCATACCATCCGTTTGTCGTCTTGTGCGCGCGTGTATGATGTGAACATACATATACATATACGTGCAACACTTACCTGGCGATTTTTGAGATCTCGCACAGCAGCCACGAGCAGCATCCACCGACGATGGTACCTGGCGACGCGCGTCACCGCCGCCGGCGTGGAACTCGCGTAATGGCGTATCTTGGCACTGACCCGATAACGAAAGAAAGAAAAAAAACTCGATCACGCTTGTGTACGACACTGACTCGCGACGTGTCTCTGATCGACGTACGTCACCTCGATGGACCCGCGATGACCGAGAACAACGATCGCACGAATGACAGTGTACGGCAACCAACGGATCGACAAGCAGAGAGTTCCGCGCAAAATCCTTCCACGACGAAGGTCGAAGCGCGACTGATTTGAAGTGCGCCGCTGTCGCGCGCGGCAATAGTTCGTCGTGAAGTGCGCGCGCGTCACTCGCCTCCCCTCTCACTCTCTTTCTCTCTCTCTCTTTCTCTTGCCTTCGCTGCCTGCCTACCGTTCTTCCTTGTGCTCGCTCGGAGCAAGTCCCGCGATACGTATACCTGTCAATCTCTCACGGGCGGTCTCACACGATTATTTCCTACGCGCCGGCAAGTTAAACGCCCGCCCGCCTCTGTCATTTGCAATTTTATAATTTCGCCCAATTATCGTCTCGTAAAGCTCGCTGGGACTGTGTCAAATAACCGCTTAGGCTCTTTCCCGTGCGACGTATGCTTCAAGTAAGTATGCTCTGAGAACGGAAAACAGGTCTAATTTTGCACTATGTTGCGGCGTTGATAAAAAAAGTGACGCATCTCAACATTGGCAGTTTTTTTTAATGGAATATTTTTAAAACTCTGAATTTGAATAATATTTTAATTTGGATACCGTGTATAAATATGTTGCTTCTATAATCTATATTACTTATTTCTGTAACTTTATTTTCTTTCCATAGATATTACATTTTCAATCATAGTAACTGTTATTCTTTATCAAAGTTGCTACATTTTTCCACATGAATAAATTACACATATCGTTTTTTTACAAAAATATATTAGTCTTTAGAGTTGATCCTTTTATCTCAAAAGTACTATTTTTTTTTTTATTTATGTCGCTCTTTTTATCAACCCAGCATGTGTATCTTCTATTTTTTCTTTCGTTTACTTCAATCTTTTATTTTTTTTCGCGAATCGATATTCCGTCGACCTTGATGCAACTTCGCATGATGTACTTTGATTTCTAATCGCGTTCAGATATACGTAATTTACAACTCTGTATAATTAGAAGCCTGTAAAGAATAGTTATAATCGCATTAAATACCGCCTCACTCGCTACTTTTCAATTACATTGCGGCCACGTCGGAAACAAAATACAATTTCGATTTCATGCGGTATATTTCTGCTGTTTGCGACATCCCGTTGTATGTCATTCTTCTTGGCGTCATACGATTATTTTCAATTCTGACAGCCTTCACGAGAATAAACACATTCGCGATACGTAATATGAAATTTTATGATCCGACACCATTATATCGTCTCATGAAAACCATTAAAATGTATCAAACGCCTTTTTATCTCCTCATTTTCAACATGCGAATATTGGGCCTTGAATATTTCAATTACCGTCCATTGATAATGATGAATTTTCCATTCGCGACTTTATATGATGATTTAATTATGATGCCCGTTGCATGAAATTATTATATTGTTATTATTATTAAACACTTTCATGTTACCACGTTACATTTCCAATTTTGATTTATGCAGGACATGCTAGTGTTTTATGCTGGAATTACGTTACGTTGTTACGGAAATCATTTACGCCAATTATTGAGATATGATCGCAAAATTAACTGAAGTGCAGCCATGAGCGCAAATTATCATTTACAATCAAGATCATATAATCTGCGATGGACAAAGATATAACATATATGTTTATAACTTTGATGTTTTGCACCGATTACAATTTTATTATGTGAGAAATGGGCTTTAATACGCGTATTTTATTTCCCATTGTGTGCAATACTAATTTATTATTAAGATATTGATTATTCTCCTCTTATGTGTATACACACATCTCATATACGTGTGTATATCCCATAATACGTCTACGTACAGGAAATGTCACATGATTAACAAAGAGATTCCGCTGTGATGGAACGTATAGTCATTAAAAACTTTCGTATTTCGTTACATTTCCAATTTTTTTCGTTTATACAGAACGTGTTAATGTTTTATACCGGAATTATTACAGAAACACACATACATTTACGCTAATTATTGATATATGATCGCAAAATGAATTGAAGTGCAGCTATAAGCTCGAATTATCATTTCAACAATCAAGATCAAATAATCAATAATAGATGATGGTTAGTGATAATGGTATCATTGTACATTTGTAATCTTGATATTTTGCGCCGATTACAATTTTATCAAGTGAGAAATCGACTTTAAAACGCATTTTTGCACATGTTTTATCTTTATCCCCCATTATACGTAATTCATTAAGATATTGATTATTCCTCTTTTACGTGTACACATACATCTTATATACGTATATACATGCGCACAGGAAATGTCACATGAACGGCAAAGAGATTCCGAGGTGATAGAACGCACAATAAGACAGCGCTATGTAGACTCCATTACGAAAGGGCATCCATTGTCTTTCCGTTGTATGTACGTGTCGTGAAACAAAGCACGACAAAGGGCAAAACACGTAGCAGAGCGATAAACAAATGGTTGTCAAGCCCCCAAAAGAACCCACTGTCGCCGGCAATAAGCATTGAATTATGGCCTAAGAAGTAATAAGATCTGTACACCATATAAATGGGTCGTTTACAGACGATGTTATTGTCAAACGTGAAATATCAAAGTTAAATTTATATCGATATTAAGAAATGTTAAGCAAATTCGGTCACCTGCAGTGTACACTAAGAGTTGCTACAATACATGAATTATAGCACAATTAAATATAAAAGCATATATAACAAATATTTAACTGATTAAATACTCAATAATGATATTGTCACGTTATTTAATAGAATATTTTTCTTCAAAGTTGATTGTATTATGCTAATGCATTTAAGTAATTTATATGAGCAGCCTTTTTAGTTTGTCACGTACTTAACATGGGTATTGTGTAAAAATATCTCATAAAAAAATTAATGTTTTATAACAAATTTTTTTTTCTATTGAAATGCTAGGCATTAAGGAATATAACACGATACTAAACAAATGTATGTATTCCGTATAAAAGAAAAAGTTCTTGCATACAAAGCAAAAGAAATTTCGGAAACGTCATAATGAGAGTGGGTTATACCAATCCAATATAGTGCAAGTGACTGAATTGAGTGACCACAAATTACACTAAAAAAAAAGTCGAAATATTTGCAAGCAAATGTCACAGCTAGGTAATGTTTTCTTCGATATGTATCGATTGTAAAAAAGTTTGTTTGCAATGATGTATATACAATTCTATGAAATATATCTTATTATTTGTAAAAAATATGGTTTATCTTGCTAGAAATAAAATTTTATTTCGCAATTTAAAGAAGGATTTATTTCAGTGAGATAAATTGTATCGTATCTCAGAAGTATCTTTTTCTCAGCGTAATATTACGCTTTAAACAACGCAACAAACTAATTACGAATAAAGAACGAAGTACATTTTTCATGATGGGATAGAGAGTCGTGCCTGTTGAACAAGGAAAATAACGCAATAGTCGAAGAAAAAGCTTTTATTACGAAATCCAATTTTGTGTATACATTTCTTGTAAACCGTTTCCGGTATCGATGTCCGCGTAAAGAGAACTGTGACGTGGGAGACGTGCGATGGATTATTTACAGGATTATTCCGACGCGGAGTTAGTTATTCGTACTGTGTCGAGTATAATGCGACGAGTAGCGATTGTTTGATTGCGCATCGGTGCCATCGGTGGAAAAGTTGCTCGAGCGAACGTGACGAAATGTGTGTAGATGCACGCTCGACGTAATCTCGATTAGCAATCGCGACATCGTCGAATAAGGACAGCATCCTTCCTTTCCGTTCTCGGCATTCTAATGACGCGGGTTTTTCATAACGAATACGAGGCGAAAATATGAGCCCCATGTCGAGTCGACGTTTCTCGACCACAAGACATATCGTGCCCGTGACACGCGACCCTTTCTCGTGCATACATTTCTCTCCTTTTCTTTTTGTTCGTTTTTTCTCCTTTGAACCTCGTGCGGCACGTGCGAGTTTTCGTGATGCATGAGTGATGAATATGCAAGACGTGAGCGATGGAGGCGACGGCGACGAGACGGCGCGCGGCGCGGCGCGGCGACGGCGGCGATGGAGATGGCGGTAACGATGCTGGCGATAATGGTAATGATAATGATGATGACGACAAGAAAAGAGCGATCCTCGCGCGATGTCAGGTAGGGTGCTGGTTCCACATACATCCGTATCTTTACCGCTGTGGAGATGTTCCGCAAAGTTTCACGTCAACGAGAGGAGAGTATGCGACAAGATGACCCCTCGTCTCCACTCTTTCAGTTACGATGCGGGTGCTACATGGGGAGGAAAAAAAAAGAGAGAATATTAACGTGGGAAGCGACCACCGTGGCAGGTACGGGTGCGGAATTATTAACTACAGCTAAGATGATAAGCCGATGATAAAGCCGAGGAGAGTAGCTCTCATCGATTTTCCTCCGAAATTCTATGAACACTAGTGCCGTGGATGATGTCTGATCGGTGCGCAATTCGCGCAGTTCGCGACATGCCAGAAATGCTAGAGTTTTGTTTTTTAGTTCACCGAATGCGATGATTTCTTTTTAGTCCTTTGCATTTTATACTTGAAGGCTTTGACATACCGTTCATGATGTATTTCGCGCTCTTTAGCGCGGGACTGCCTCTGATGCGGATTGTAACTCGCAATATCAAAACTAGATTAGCTAAAAATTAAGTTAAAAACGCAAAATTAATACAACGCCAATTTTGTCAGGTGACGTAGAATTGGCGATCAAAAAATTCCTGTATACGATATATCTTCTTTTTCTCGTAAAATGTGAAATGTTCGGTTTCAAAATATTCTCGCCAAATGTTCCAATAAAAAATGGATCGTTTACAAAATTATTAGATTTATGAAAAAAGTAGAAAAAAGTATCTACGTTTGTAGTGAAAATTTCACTGCGTAACCTGAAAAGTAATATAAGTCAAATCATAGATATTTCACGTACTTTCGGTCGACGCGGGTGCAGCTTCCGCTGGAACTGCGGGAGTCGCATCTGCGGGGGCAGCTGCAGGTACGGCTCCTTCAGCTGGTGCTGCTGGTTCACCTTCTGCTGGAGGAGCAGCTCCTTCGGCTGGAGGAGCAGCTCCTTCTGCTAGAGGAGCTCCTTCCGCTGGTACTGCTGGTGTTGCACCTACACAATTTTTTTTTATCTTACTGAAGATACTAAAATTTTTATTTCATATAACAGATTCATCAATGCAATTTCCCAAATTGCAGTACGCCCATTTGCAAGCGAAAAACTACATCAAAGCAGCGACATTAACAGGACATAAATATTGGCAATAGCTGATCGACATCAATCTTTTGACATGCAAGAAAGACATTTTAAATAATTGTTTTAATTTCTCGATAAGCAGAATGTTTTGTTTTGTATTATTTTAATATTAATTAGCATAAAGTAATATTGTTATAAATTGACAACGAAAAGCTTTTATCATCGATTGTTCATTTAAACTTTTAATTGCTTCTGCTACAAACGTGTTCTATACGAAACATACGCGGTGTGTAAAGAATTAATGTACAATTTAGATTCATTCTACATTTTTTGCAATTTAATAGTGGTTTTTGTAGAATTTTATTTTATTGATATAAAAAAATCAGAATAAGATAAAAGAATAGGATAAAAAAATAGAAAATAAATAGGATAAAAATTAACCTTCAGCTGGAGCTGCGGCAGGAGCTCCTTCTGCGGCAGGTGCACCCTCTGCAGGAGTAGGTGCAGAACCTTCGGCTGGAGGTGCCGTTCCTTCAGCAGGCACGCCCTCTCCTGACGGTGCCGTTCCTTCCGCAGGTGCGGCTCCTTCTGCTGGTGGCGCTGCCCCTTCCACCGGCGGTGCAGCTCCTTCTGTAGGTGGTGCGGTCCCTTCTGCGGAGGCTACTGCAGGTGCGCCTTCTAAATAGTTTACAAAATGGTGCATTCAGAAGGTAAAATTTAATGTAATCGTAATAATTATAAAAAAATATTTATTTAATAATTATAAAAAAGATAAAGATGACGCGTTGTGTATCAGATTTTCGACAAAGAAAAATTTTCTGATAAACAGACGAATCGTTGTGCCATGAAAATATCTTGAATACTGTCGTATATTTAAAAATATTTAAGGCCTAGGAATTTACCAGCTGGTGCTGGCGCAGTTCCGTCCACCGGCGGGACACCTTCAACCGCTGGAACAGGAGCTGCTGGAACTCCACCTTCGGCTGGAGGTGCCGCCGCAGGAACTGGTGCGGGTTCCGCTGGCGGAGGTACGGGAGCCGGAGGAGTTGGCGCCGGTTCTGGGGTTGGTGTTGGTTCCGGTGGTGGTGGTGGTTCCACAGGTGCTTCAGCTTGTTCGCCCTCCTACATGGAAAACGCGTACTTACTCAAAATTAATTAATTATTAGGCAGTATCTTTAACATCTCTCTCTAGAAAACGTATTAGTTATGTAGTATATTGATATCAACAAGTTAATACATATTATTCTAAAGTTACCAGAGAACTTGAAAGTTCGATCATATAATAGCATTTTTTTTTCAAACGTGCGCGATTTCTTTCCAAGCTGAAGATAATCACATAAAAGTAAAAGAAACGCAAGGTATTTTATTAAGTATCGAGAGTAGTCATCTGAAATATTTTCACACCCAGTGACGAAAAAATATGAAATGTTACTGTAAAATATTGTTTTATATGGATATTGTTTAACATTTTCTTTCTTTTTTAATAACTATTTTTTACAAAGCTTTAATTATGCAATTCCATTGCAAATCCTCAATTAAAAAACGTTATATTAACTAAAAAAAAATTTGTATATTTTTTATAACTACCATAATAAGAGCTATTTGACATACTTATTGAATTCGTTTGGTTTCTACTTATTATCTACTCCTTTCAGAAAATTGTGGTTAATCCGTATCCATAATGTTTTCAAATACGAATAAATTGGAAAACAATCAATAATATATATTGTGTATAATAGTAATGATTTGAAATCTGGGATATACCATATAAAACACCCCAGATCGACATTTACATAAAAAAAAAATCAAGTGATTTCCGGGTTAAGATTGAAAACGCAATTGATAACCGGAAACGTCTCGTCACGGAGATCGACATGAAAAGCGTTCCTGCACGAACAACACAAAATTGCGCGTGCAGTTGCAACGCAAGCCATCACCGACACGCGTATTAAATTGCGTGATTAACGGTCAACGCGCACGGTTTCGCAAATGTACTCGCATTAAACCACCGTTTATAGATATGTCATTTGTCCCGCTCTCGATAATAATGCTTTATGCAACGTTCGGCCACGAGCTTACGACGCGCCGCGCGCTTCCCGCACCGTGGCTTCGTTGACGGCGTTTTGCGTCATAAATCATCGCGGCCATTGTGATCGGCGAATATTGTCAAGATAATTAAACAATGTGCACGACACCCGATATGATTATAAATACGATCGATTGCGTGAAACCCACGTTGAACGAGATGATGGTGGAGGAGGTTACGCCAGCATGTCGGAAACAATCCCAAAAATATAAATTACATGATTGTGAAAATCGATACCTGTAGCGTTTGAGTGAAAAAGGACACTCAATATTTGCCCAGAATTGATGTAATGAGGCTTTGTTGGAAGTGCCATTTAATTGAATATATTAATGTCCATTATCGGGACACAAATTAGCGCGATAATTAATAATGAACGCAAATAAAAAAGAGACTATAACCTCAAATTAAACATAAAACATAATACGTAACTTTCAAAATCTGTACGAACGAATAGAGATTTATTATGTGAGAGATTTCAAATATAATCTTATTTATTGATAAATGTAAAAAGGCAAATATGAAAAAACAAACGAGGTTGAAATTTTTCTGTAAATTAATTGAACAAATCATATCTAATTACAAGCACATCAATGATAGTAATAAAATAAATTGTCGATCAAAATTTGTTATCGACGTGAGTTTCATTATGGAAAATACTAGTCGGTGCAAAAACTTCTCGCGAATGGGGAGGAAATGAACAGATCTATAAATCAATAAAGCAAATCGAAATTGTCAAAGCACATATAAGAGCTTATGTATCATAGCGAACGTGATGAAGCTGTGTCGAAAGCGTCACTCAATAGCGAATAGTTACAAAGCGAAATCCAGTTAGTGACATACCTACCACATCTCTGAATATTGGCTTATCTGCAAATTAAAAAAACTTTTGGCATTATTCTTATTATTTAACGCTGTGATACATAGAAATACAAATCTTTTACAGTGTACGCTACATCACCTATGTTTTCACGAAAAATTATTAAGAGTCAAAATAATAAGAAAAATGCCAAGAGCTATATATCTTTCATCAAACCATTTAACATTTTCAATTTGAATCAAAAGTATTTAATTTTTGATCGTAATAAAATATATAATATAAATAAGAGAGAATATAGAAATATTCGATAAAGATGTTAATAAAAACGTTTTTTTCAATAATTAATTTCGAAAAAAATGCTATTATGTATGTATCTTATATCATTAAGAATATTAATTAATCTCTTTTTACACTAACTACTTGACGAGAAATGAATAAAATTAACATAAAATATGAAACGTACATAAAATGTCGGTTATATTATCTTATTATACATTTCAAGGGTTAAACAAAACAAAAACTCGCACAGAATGTGGAAGGAATATGAAACAACATAGGAAAATGACCACACATAGAGGTTTTGAGTACCGTTAAATATTTTGTTTTACAGTAAATCTTAAGTAGAGTAACATTTTCCCCCCATTATTTTCTACAATAACATTTCTCCCCTCGCATTTGATTTGCAGAAAGACAAATTTTATTATACTTTTTTTGATGAATTCTGCACGCCATTCTAATAGTGTTCTATGGTGATTTACAAGGTTTATAAAAAAAAATACATTACAGCCATAAAAAAAGATAGGACAGGTACGAGTAAAGTGTAGAGTAAAGCTACGGGTCGCGGATATTGAATGTCAAAAAATTTCGATACAATCTGGGATGAACATACGAGCAATCGTAACGGACAGACGAACGGGTAAGATTTTTGCGTGCAACTCATGATAACGGGAATTATATTAAATTAATATAAATCGATCGTTAAAAAATGTAGAGGAGGTTCTTTGGAGTTTCTGCATAGAGCGGTTATTGACGAATGCGGACAGGCGAATCCTGACGTTTTCTCTCGGGAACGACGAGAATGAGATTTTCAATTCTCTCTCATTCCTCCACCGATACTGGTGGCGCGGCTTCTTCCTCCTTTACCTTCTTTTCATCGCCCTTCTTCGACCAGTCGGGTTTCTTCTGCAAAATCGAGAAAACATTGCGTCAAATACAAATGGAAATCTCGTTACACGTTGAAAATTAGACTCGCACACTGGTTAGCAGTGTCGGGGTGAACGTTCGCAAAGCTGGGGGATAATGCTAACGGGGTCAAAAACTTCTGAAAGAGGCTATTCAATCCGGAATTTCAAAAATCTGGAGAATGAGAGCTAGACAAAAATTGCTTCGTGGTCGTAGTCGTGGATCGCGTCGCCATATACCGTTCAATTGCGAATTTCTGCGCCAGCTTTCTGGATCGCCAATTCTCTCGTACTACCAAAAAATTCTCTCGACGTTTCCGGGAACGTCGCCTGGCAACTACGCTCAGTCACGGAACATCTACGAAGCCGTGCAGATTGTTAGTAGAAATAAGAAAAAAAAATACAGCGGCAGGAGAATCACGAGACTTTAACAAAAAAAAAAAAATAAAAAGAAAAAGAAATAAAAAGGAGATTGAAATAGAGAAACTAAGACAACGGCTTCCACCGCGTTGTCGAGAATGTTGGGAGCTATGCGTCTAAACATTGTAAGGAAATTCACGAACAAACGAAACATAATATTGAAGAAAAGATTGCACTGAAGACTTGAATCACCACGAACGTTAAAAACGAAGGAAGCTTCTCTTTTCTATCCTATCTTTCCATTCTTCCACTTTCACACATACACGCTCGAGCTATTCGTTCTTCTATCTAGTACACTCTCATCTATCACACACACGTCATTCTCTCTTACACAAGCATGTCGAGCTACAAGTTGGTTGTTAAAGTTTTACCTTATCTTTTGACGCATTCTGCGAACATAATGCAAGAGCAATATAATTAGTCAACAGATAAGACATGGACACTGATTAAGCGTACATTTAAATATCACTTAACAAGTAACACGTCGTTCATGGCTCACGTTGTAAACCATGATCGACATCGTGATCGTCACGCATGTTGATCGTTGAAAATATTTTCTTCGTAACTATTATTTATTGTAAATGACACTGAAAAGTTTGTGATTATAGTTGTAAAATAATCATGATAAAAAGCTCCATAATAATTATATTTATAGTTATTATAATTATATTTCATTATAGCTGTTTTGGGTGCTAATTTTATATTTTTTTAGTATACATATGTATATCACGAATACTTTTCTTTCAGTGTAATAAAAGGGTAAAAGATTTTTACATAAAACGTCAAAATGCGTACACGATTGTGCATAAACAAAGAGACAAAAAGACGGAGCAACAAATTCTATATAATCTGAAAGCATAGCGGCCGAGTAATAGTGAAGGCAAGCTACAAAAGGGCTTCAATTGTGTGATCAAATGACTTTAGTTTCAAGAGTGCGTGTTTTTGTTTCTGTTTTTTTCTTTTCAGACGAGCTTATATTCTTCTTTCTATTGATCACTCTTTTTAACATTTTGCGTTCGGTAGCAATCCGGCGGAACGAACGATTTTGCGTGTGAGAAAGTGTGCGGCAATTAACACGTGTAAAAAGAAGATAAACGAGGCGAGTGTGCGAAAAAAAATGGAAGGCAACAATATAATTAGATAGTGAAGGGTAGAAAAACGCGAGTGGGCAGGCATGTGTGTGTGAGTAAAGCGCCATTATGTATGAAATAAAAGTGGAACTGTCAGCTTCAAATATAGTTGGCAAGCCAATCTCACCTTTTTGCGTCCCTCTTAACGTTATACTTTATTTACTTCGCGCTGGGTTACGCTATCGCAAAGATTGTTGCGAAATTACATGAATGGAGAACGCGAAAAAATAAAAAGATGCAGATATTGATACAAATTGGACACTACTCTAATTGCCGTGATGTGTCGGAGAAAAAGGAACAAGATAAAGGAAATTAAAATGGTGCCTGAGAGAAAAGCGAATTAGTAAAGTTTTACGAGAGGAAGAAAAACGGTACGATTCTCGATAACAGCCGACATTTCACCTTATCGAATATTTGAAATACCCGCTCGCGCGTAGCATCGTCTGAAAGAATTTCTCTTATCACGACGCAAAAATACGACCACACCGGAGCGAAAGTCGTATCTGATTTTGCATAAAATACAAGGTGCTACGAACGCATTAACATTCTCATACAGCGCCACGTTTTTATTCCCCGTGTAACGGAAACAATCGGGAATTGAGATCAATTCGAGTTATCGAGTTTCGCATCCGATAGACGCCAAGGTAAAAGGAAAAGGAAATGAAAATCAAGAGCTATCTGTCGCAGCGAGAAATCCTAGAGATCAGAGAGGAATAAATTAGAAAAAAATTAAAAAGAGAAAACCAAAAAGAGAACGAAGGAGAAATCTGCTGATAAGGGATATGAGAGAGAGTATCAGAGGCACGAGGGAACATCTAACTTATTCACGTGCATTTTCTTCGATCGATTTATTGCCACAACTTATCGCTTTTATATTGTATATAACAGTTGTACGTGAATATTTACGCAGAGTCAGCTTCTCCCTATTTGTCTCGCTCGTTTTGATCGCCTACTCCGCGCAAAAGAGGGATGTAATCGAATGTCGGCTAACTCCTAGGATTGTTCGTACAATTTTCAATTCTCACTTGTTAATTTGTTTTCCGCACACACAGTGCTAACGAACTAGTTTGACAACAATTCGAATGAACGCGACGGCGAAAACGCGCTGGCGAACACGCGAGACGTCGATGGAAACAGTATCAAAAATGTTCTACGCGCGTTTACGCATTTGTTTTCTTTTTCATTTTCTTCTTTTTTCCCATACGTTTTTTCACGGTTCATTTTTTGCGCGTGCGGTTACTAAATCGATTATACATATAAACGTGATCGTGTCAAGTGTTCCTTCAAATGTGTGTGTACGCCTGTGTATAGAAGTTTCTTGGCTTTCTCATTTGTTTTCAATTTTTTTTTGTTTCGTCGTAATAATAATGTTTGTATTTTATTGAGATTTCGCACTCAAACTGTTTTCTTTTCTCATTTTAAATCTACTTCTTGGTCTGCCACTCTGCCTTCTCGGACTTCTTGGGCTGTGGAGAACAACACAAATTGCCTAATCAACTACCGCTACTACTACACTTTCAATACGGATACGTATGTACATATCTACAGACAGTCCTTTTCAGGAGATCCTTGCTTGTGCAATGAAAAAAATAATTTTTTATATTGAACGAATTATTTTTATTAATATCAGCTAATTGTTATGATATACGTAATACTTGCACGTATAAGAAACTCGAGTAATAAGTCGAACGATAAAAATTGATATCAACTGAATTGTCAATAACAAATTACAAAATATAATGTAATTGCGAGCATAAACGCATCAACTTTACATTATTAATTAAACATTGATTGTTTAGAAATAAATAATTATGATAATTTCGATTTATGAAAACTTTTAAATCCAATTAATTTTTTCAGAATATTTTTATTTAAAATCTTATTCTTCGAAACACGCGCTATTAAAATATTACAAGATAGTTATGAGAAGACACTATATATTGACACTTATCTAAATTATTGCAATCATTGATTATTGCAATAATACATTTTGAGGTTAATCGATTAGCATAAATTCAACATCCTCGATATGACAATAGCCTGATATATTTAACTAAAAGTATCCACGGTTCAATGAATCGATGATTAATTACCGCGCGATTATCTATTGCTCGAGATTTCCTAGAATTTTGGCTCCCAAATTAGCTGATAAAATAATGCTCCTCCAGGGAAATGTATCATCATAAATATTTTAATAGCAGCAATATCGGAATGCAAACAAGGCTATGTAATGCCGATCTCCTAAATTGGACACAATACATTGAATGAAAAAACTACTTAAACGAAGAGAAAACCTGCCAATTGGGTTTTGTACACAAAAAGAAAACCAGGGTTACAAAAACTGTTTTTGATTCACTGATAAAACATTTACTATGCTACTACATATCTACCCGTCGTGTGGTCGTAAAAAATAAGCGTCCTTTGCAAAATTCGATAAGTATCGATGAATTTATCAGAAATTAAGCAAAAATGCAAGTACATGATAATAACATAGAAATATTAAACGTAACTAAATGATTTACAAACGAAATAAAAGTTAAAGATTTCCTGACAAAAACTGAAAAGTTCATTTTTTTAAATGTGAATGTCGTTATAACATTCTCTATCACCGCCAATATCAAAACAATTATAATTATTAAAGAACGATTGAAAGAACGCTTGAGTGGACCTTTAACAGGTAGGGAAAAAACATTTTTGCAAAAAGATTCACGTCGCCTGTAGATGCGAAGATTTTATCGAAAACGATCATCCTTACCTCCTTATCCTCCTCCTCCAAGGTGAATTCCTTCTTCTTGACTTGTTTCAGCTGATTACGGAAATTGAACTCGGCGGCTTTCTTTTGGAGCTTGGCAAACTTGTTCTCGTATTTAGACACTTTCTTCAGGGTCGGTTTCATGCTGAAGCGACAACAAAATGTTGTACAATAAAATATATTCTTAGCACTAATTTTCCAACAACATGAAAAGAACAGTTTTGTAAGTACTTAAAAAATTAGCTAAGAATAGACTTGAAAATAATTTTTTTTTTTTGGACTATTAAAATAATTATATAGAACGCTAAAATTGATTGTTAGAATGTCAAAACTTTTTGCAGCATTATTCATCATGATGGAGTTTCTTACATAATTATTTTGATAGTTTAACAAAAAGATTTTCAGATCTCTCTAGCTAAATTTTTAGATACTTCAAAATCGTTCTTTCCGCGTAGAAATTGTATTGTGTGATTCTTGTTATTACAACGTAGGAAATGAAGATACTTACAATTTACCTCGAAGATCGTTGACCTGGCTGTTCAAGTCTGCGATCTGTATGTATGGAATATTTCTATTAACATCCATTGCATTCGATATTACGATATAATTTATTCATGCGCACTTATAATTTTCTTTTTATATACAAGATATAAGAGAAGAGTTTTGTTTACCATTTTGAATATGTCCATGGCACAATAAGGTATTTAATTGCAATGAGACGATATTCGAATAAATGTACTTTGTACAAAGCGTACCAGATTTAACCAGATGCATTTAAATTTTCAGATTTAAAAAGGAAAACTTCTCTCAAAAACAGTTGTGCAATAATAATTCTTGTATACAGTAAAGAAATCTTGCGTATTAGGATCAAACGCGGATTAGTGGACTCACGTGAACGGCATGACAATCCAGCCACAAACGGTTAATCAAGAAAAAGAAGAAATGGACAGGTGAATCAAATCGTATCGGCGTGCGGCCTGCGTGGCAAAAGCAGAGGCGAGAGAGAAAGAGAAAAGGGAGTTACACGTGTTGAGCAAGCGGGCAGATATTCAGCTAGCGAGTCACTCGACGGATCGAGATTGACAGTAAATTGGCTTGCGGATTAACTGCAATAGCGGATGACGGCGATGGATCCGGGAATAGAGGAGCGGTTTCGCGAATGATAACGGAAAAATGGAGGAAAAAGAGGGAACATGGGGGTCTGTGGAATAAATAATATCTGGAAAATTGGAAAGTTTCGCTATCCAAAACTTACCGACACATGTACAAAAATATCTGACAAAAAGTAAAAATTTTAGCAAAAATTACTCGAAAATATGATATTTTCGCGGTGAAATAATATTTCGCTATGTTTTTCAAATAGAGGCATCACGATTGAAATATTGCGGTTAAAATCATTTCAATCAGCTTCCTTAAAAAACAAACACACACACATATATATATATATATTGATAATTGCAATTTCATAGCGACAACAGAAAGTTTCGTAGACATTGCAATAGAGGTTCCATGATTTGTGCATTTTTATATCTGGATAGATAAGCAGGTTGACTGTGAAATTGTTTCCACAGAATTGAGCACGTATACATATATGTATATAAGAAATTCATGCAGGGAGTAGAGAAATTGACGAATTTGTTGCATTACGTACGTAAAATCTCGGAACACATTGAATCTAAATACAAGTCGATTCATATCACCATAGTATAGTCATCATTACATAAATTCATCTCGGTTTCTGAAAACCCTTATCGTTTTTTACGGATGACATTGATTATTCTACTCTTCTGAAACAGTTTCTTCAGGAGCAAAGCTTTGTTCTAAAGCCACTTGTCGGATTCTCTCCCTTTCTTCGTCTCAAGAATCATTTAATCGTTATATTCTTTTTTTCTTAACCTATTCTCTTTCTCGCGCAAGTTACGAGAAAGGGAGAGAGTAGAAACGACAAAAGAAAGAAAGAGAGAAAGAGATAGATAGATAGATAGATAGATAGATAGAGAGAGAGAGAGAGAGAGAGAGAGAGAGAGAGAGAAAAGAGGAATTGGATACAATGGGGTGTGAATTTCATTTTGGCCAATCAGGGGACCGGCTGGTCACGATCAGCTCTTTCGTCCGCCGTGGGTGATGAGAAAAAAATTACAAAATCCACTACAATCCGTTTTCTAGACTGCCAGAGCTCTGTTCGTCTTATTTGAAGCGTGAAACTAATCCCTCGAAATCGATACTCGGGTGATTTCATTTGCTATTTTGTACTCGAACGTTTAATGTTATATCGGGTGTAATACGCTCCAATTAACTCAGAATAACGTTTGTTTTCAAAGCAGCGACGCATAAACATATTGAAACTGTTTTGAATGCTGCAAGATAATCGTCGGTAATGTCATAATGCGCTATGTGAATATATGTATCTATATCATAAATAGTTTAAGTTCGTAATAAAATTGATTGGAAACTGACAACAAAATTCTGTTAAAAAATGACGAAAAGGAGATCATTTTCTTTCGCGAAATCTCTTCACAAAAAAGGAAGAAGAGAACAGAGTTCTGGCAAGAAGAGTCCGCTATTTACAGCCTAATTGAAAACACCATGACAAGAGGACACTGACAGTCGGTGTGGTGCGTGCGAGTCGGTACAAAATCAATTTTCGCTTCACTTTAAGGACATCGTAGACGTCTATACGTGCTTACTCCAATGTCTCTCTCGTGTGAGTTGGGTATTTCATGTACACATTTATATTGTCTCACGAAAGTCAAAATGAAATGGGCGAGAACTGGGGTTTGATCGATGGAACAAAAAGAAACAATAAGACAGAGGGGAGGATTTTTTTTTGCGGTCTGAAGATTTTCACAGCATGGCACTTCGGTTTCATGATCTTTTAATCCATTCTTGAGCCAGTCCACCTTTGTGAGAGTTAAAAATGGAAAAAAATAAAAGAATATAGACAACCGACTCTACAATTTTTAAGGTCTATCCCTAGATAAAGTATCATAGCCGCATAAATGTATGTGTAAGAAAAATTATCGAATCGCATTTTACGTCCTTATGATAGAAATGTGATTGGGTAACTTTCTTTATGTATATGATTATACACAGCTATGTAAATTTATCTAAATAGACCCTTAAGGGTCTCTATTATGGGAAAGTATACGACAATCGTTTTTATCAAAGTTATATGAAACTGATTTGTACCCATCGTCAACCGAGTATCTATATATACTCACCGTCGAACCTTTTTTTTTAAATATTTTTAATAACTTTCTTCGACATAATGTCGCAAATATCGCAAAACGATTACGTTTTTTTTTTTATAAGTTTTTGATAATTCATAACGCAGATAAGATGTACTATTTTCAAAACGTTAGCGACGAAAGCCACGTTTCTTATCAAAGTCATAAAAATTCACACTCACGTATTTTATTAGAATAAAATAAGAATATTGACGATTCGCGATTATAGTTGCACGTTTTTCTTCCTTTGCGATGAATATGAAGTGCCATACTTTTTATCGCATAGCTACGAAAATATACGCGAATTAAGCTCCATTAAACTCAATCGACTCGAGATATCCGTTGCAAATGGAGTTTTATAAATCATAATCACGGAGATTAATAAAAAAGTTGGCGCGATAGACTAGCGTTCATGCTATTAATTCAGCTGCAAAAAATCATTTTGTTTTCATAAATCACCATTATCGTTCCCTTTCAATCAAAAATCCATTCTAGAGTGTGTATATATATGTGTGTTACTTTGCAGCAAAAATTAAACTGCTGCGATTGATGTAACGAATATATTTTATATCTCTAAAACTGACGTAACGTAAAATACTTTTCATCTAAATAACTACTTCGATGTGAATCAAATTTCCAATAATTTCGTAGATAAATAAATATTAAAAAAAAAAGTGTAATTTATGTCAATTTATTACTGCATAAATATTATTCATATATAAATATATATTAATTTGATAATGAGAGTACTTATTTGGTGGTGATTAATTTGCGTAATGAGATACGTAACTCCGGCAATATATTTTGGCAAATCTATCTCTAATCACGTGACGCTCTGAAATCAAATAGCGATCGGTCAAGTCTACAATAACGCGAAATTAATCTACAGTATAATGGAGCCATTCGCCTGTTTCCTCATAATTTATAGTTTGCTACCATGACCAACAATGTTAATTAACCCATGTTCATTACTCCTATATATATATATATCATCTCTTAAACAGTTTATTAATTAGAAAAGCCATGCATGCGTGGTAAAGCAAATATGTTTATGCTTAGTGAAGGAAGATATCCTTGTATAATAGAATGTTAGGGACAAGCAATGGAACAGAGTAGGCGGAAAGAGAGAAGGAGAAAAAGAGAAAGAGAAAGAGAGAGAGAGACAAAGAGAAAAAACGCACGCGTGAAAAGGAAAGAGAAACGAAGAGATATAAGCGTAAAAGATGAAAAAAAAATATATAAGAGGAAGACACCGTAAAATTCGTAACAATCGATGTATTTTCCCGATGTGTGTACCGTCATTTCTTTTTTTTTCGCTTTCATTTCTGATTTTGCACCGCACGCATGCACGCACGCACGCACGCACGCACGCACAACATGCGCGCACGTGGTCTCAGGCACACAGTGTCAGCTCAGTTCTCGCGTGAGACCAAGGGAAGGAGTGATCCCTTTCGGTGATCCTCGTGGGTGATAAATTTTCTTCGATTGCGTACTCTTTTTTTTTTTGCAACAAATCTAGGGCAACTGCTTCTATCACTGCGAAATCGTGCGCCCATCTCGTTTCACGATCATTTTTCTCGGCGCGCGAGACGCAACGTTAATTATCGCAATCCGCGATCAACGAATCCGCGTGCTAATCAATACTATAAATTTAAAAAAGTGTATAAAGAGACAGTATATATGCAGTATATAGTATACAGAGTTACGAGTATATAATAACACAATAATGGCGTCTTCTCTATAAGCTTGCCCAGCCCTGACTCGAGAGAAAAAAGCTTTCTTTTTTTTTTATTTCCTTTGGCGAGTTAGTATAAAGCTCAGAGAGATATATTTGCGTTATGGTTAGATAATAGAGAGAAAAAGAGACAGTATAGACTTGTGACAAATAGATACATTATAAGAGAGCGAGTGGATACAGTGTGCGTTTAGCCAGACAGCGAAGATAGACGCAGAGAAGTAAACAGGCGGGTTGAGAACGGCACGTTACGCGGTAAAAGAAAAAAAAAAAAAAGAAATGGATAGAAAAATATAGAGAAAAAAAGGGGTAGAGCAAAAATATGTGACCGACAAAAATATTTTCCGTTGCGGCACTTCATATCCACGTAAAAAAGAAAAATCCCCTTCCTTATTAATTATGTTCGTCTATTCCGTCACGCTTCGCAAAAAGATCGCGATTAAAAAAAAGATAAATCGTCGTAGATCATCAATTAGATTATCGAGACAGGACTGATCAAAATTATAAAGATTGATAGAATATTAAAAACGATGTCAAAAGAGAGGTTTCTCCACGCGTCTACATCGTGACAACATTTTCGATTGTTTCGCGTCTTGTTGGACTCGCGTGGCAAGTGTGCTTTCTACCAAGAAAAACATCGTGAAAGAGAGAACAACAATCGAAAGAGAAACGTATGTACAGAAAGGGGGTTGGGCGGAGAACGAGATACAAGGTGAAGAGAGAGATCGGGGGGCGGGAGAAGAGCGACATATACCCCATATCGTCTGATATACGCGTTGGGGAGGGCTCGGCAACTTGAGGAGGAAATGATCAAAAAGAAAAGTGCGATCTTGCTCTCTTTCTCCTCGCATTGTTCGCCGTTGTCGCTGCTTTTCACTTTTCCTGTACCTCGTAGTCCCTTTTCCGAACTTCACGCTCCAAATCCCACTTCTGACCCTCACAAAGGTAGACGCGGTCGTAATACATTTGGCAAATCTTCTTCAACTCCACTACAAAGAATACGGAATAGAGTCTCTCAGAAATCTTTGGTTCCTCGATATGTTTATTTTTCTGACACAGCTTAGGCGGCGGAGTGAGAGACGGACAGCTCTACCGTGCGATCATCGCGCCCGACGCGACGTACCGCGTGCGATATGTAAGCTGGGATCATCCACTAATCTCGACTCACGAAAAATTATCGTAATATTATATTCCGCTCCAAATTCAATTAAACGTGGAATATAAAAAGAAAAATTATTAATCTATAAGATTGGAGTTTTTAATTAATGTACATAGTAAACAATATTTTGTACTCGTGTTAAAATCGATCCTCATCAAAATCCTTTAACCTACGTTAAATTTTTAACATGTCTGTGAGCGTTAATTTAACATAATATAATTTAAAACGCGATTTATGTATGGATAATGTATTTAAATTTGACACAAATTTTCCAACTGTGATAAGAATTAGAGAAAAAGAGAATTATAAGAAATAACTGCAAATTTATTAGAAATTTTTGGAAATTTATAATTCCGATATACATTAATAGTATTAATAATAATGACAATATTGTTATTTAGTAAATAAATAAACGATATCGAACGAGTTCCTTTTACTTAATAAAATCTAAACGTGTGAGAGAGCCCAGCTTTACATATTTTAGCGAAGAATATAAACTGCACGGCTCGAATACTAATGGTACACCACAAACGACGCTGGAATCCCAATGAGAGAGCCCTTGATCTCGCAACAAGCAAAACTTTCTGAAATCTCCGATTCGAGTAAATTGGCGATCCCTCTCTCGCTCCACGTGCGCGATAATAAAAGTCGCGCGATGCTCGAATGCTTAATCGCACGGGACGTCGCGACGCGTCGGATTGGATCGGGGAAACTCGAGGTGCTTTCCTCGAGGCTCGACGCGGGTTAAAGCGGGCGTCGGGTTAATTCCGCCCTAAAGTCCCTTTCCGTAACAATGGAGATCGCCCTGTCGTTGGCCCTGCTGGATGTATCGCGGGGGATATGCGCGGTCTCGGCTGAACATCTTCGAAGCTTCGATCTTCTACCATTCGCACGTCCCGGATTATCCTGAACGTGATTGAAAGCGCCACGGTCCACGAATGAAAAAATAAACCAACACGAATGAGCGGATAATGCCATGTCGACGATATGTTTCAAATATGATCCAAAGTTTTATTATATTCTGTTATTCTATTATATTCTACCGTTGCTCGTTTACTAGTTCAAAACTGAACGAGAGTTTTAATCCAAATTCAGTAACTATATCAACTAACAGTAACATCATATCGATGTTATAATTGCAACAACATAAACGTAACGTAACGTAGCGTATTATATACGTAACAGTTAGGTATATTGTTGAAATAAAGTATTAATATTGATGTTGGTGTAGTTTACTAAGAACTGATTAAAACAATTTGAATGAAATTGTGTAAGATGAGAACGAAATTTTGCTTTTGTTTCCCATTCTCGCGCGAGCACTTTCCGATGCGATCTGGTCTTGTCGAAGTAACAGCTGCAATGCAATGGCCAATGGCGCAAAATAAAAATAGAAACAAAAGGACGTTAACGTAAAGGCTCGCGCGATGCAAATAAAAAAGTATTAATGTTGGTTACGTTCCTTCAAGCTGTCCTCAAAGTTTCATAGAGAGTTTGGAACATTAGTGTCTCTCGCGGCATTTCCCTATCTAAGAGACGTGCAAACGTGCTCGAACCGAAGGTTCGAAGACCCGTCGACCAGAAACGCCTTCGAGAACCGTTCGACCAAGAATGTCGCTCGGTCAAGCACGTGCGGCGGAGTTAAAAAATCATGTGGACTAGGGCAGAAAGGGTCAAAGTTGGCCAAAAATTATCTATGCAAGTGGACTTCGACAGGCTCTCTCTTCTTTAGGCAAGCCGATCGTAATTACCTCCAGCTCTTTCAACCTAATTTGCCTCTCGAGGTCATATTTATCGCCCTCGAGTAAGGATAGTCTGTTCCAATATGCCGAACAGATCGTCTGCAGCTCGGCTAAAAGAACAAAAAGTTATTGGAGAAAAAAGAATGGGATCCGCTGAATGTGTTTTGTCATCCTTGCCGTCGGCTGTCTTATAAAAATTCGTTATCATATTAGAATTGTTTAGCTTCAAAAATAAAAAAAAATGCAGGAATTAAAATATAACAACTACGGCACTACATAAAGATATCAAATTGTAACGGCTGTTTCCAATTCATTGATATCGGTAGGATAAGAATGATAACAACTTTTACATTCAATTCAATTTGTTATCATTTTTAACATATCGGTATCAATAAATTGTTGTCCGTTGTTTTTATTTTATTTTTTTTTTTAAACTGTAATGTTTAAAAATGTGATGAAAAATAATGCATGTGACGACCTGCGGTTTTCTGTGATGATTTATATTATTACTACCAAGAGGATTATTTGTGAGGGAATGTAATTATCACGGGGAGAATAGAAAAGAAATGAGTCTTTCGCGTTGGAAGCGAGAAGCACGAAGCTGACAATTGCGTGATCGTTAACCTATCACGGAATGCAAGTGGGAGATGAGAGAAATTCGACGAAAGGAAATCAGCGGGGTGAAAAATATACAGGAACTGCGGAAAGGGTGTGAGTCTAGTAGTGCGGATTCGCAAGTATAAAGTGAAGAAAGTTCTTTCTAGTAGAGAGTTTCTACTCATTGCGAGAAATCAACGTTACTGAGACAGATCTACGTTGAGCGATTCTACGAGTCGCGAGGGGTGCTACGTTAGGAGCTGCTGCTAAGAAAATAGTAAATATTCAGCCTCGATGTCTACGCCTAATATTATTACGGACAGCTTATGAGTATGCAAATCGGAAGAAACAGTCGCTAGAAATAGTGAGATGTGCTTCGCGCGTGAGAAAAAAAAGTAAGAAGAAAAAAAATGACTAGAGGATAAAGAGTATTGGCGTTAATCGCAGCTCATCTTGTTTGCAAAAAAAATCTTTTTTTCGACCTCCATATCCTTCCTGGCGACTTCGTACTCAAGGTCGTACTTCTCCCCCTCGAGAACGTTGATCCTCTTATGATACTGGATCAGAATGGACTTCACACTAGCTGTTAAAATTCAAGTCACTCCTTGAAAAAATGCTCGCGACTTAATCGTTTACGTCGTAGATGTCGATGTAAATATCGCTACTTACATTCAGAAACATAGTAGTAGCAACTATATAGATGATAATTATACAAATAGTTTTATATTTAGAATTAAGGTACAGTTGTAATAATTTTGAAATAATTTATTCAACCGTGCACATAAATTCTATATATAAAATTTGGATAAATATTAAAAACGGTGGAAGCAGAATGAGCTAAAACCTGTTTAAGGATACTGAGGATCATGACCTTGACAACATATGCCAAGGTCAAGGTCATTGGAACTGCTTCCCCTTTTCGAAATATTTATCAAAATTTGTACAGTTTTCACCTATCGCTACTGTCATGTTTTATCTTTGAATACTCTCTAAGTAAGTATATACATTGTTGCAACGGATGTATTGTAATTTTTCGCAAATTGTACAAAAAAGTATAGCGATAACAATTAAATATATAGATAGTAACTGTACTTTGTACTGTGTAGAATTTATGTATTAATAATAGCAATAATTATAAAATAATTTATTCAATTAGAGATACATTAATTCTACCTATAAACCTTGTATAATTACCACCTATACAGTTGCCACCTCTGTCCTTTTCTCTGAGTGTACTGGAACGGATACATGTCGTAACTGATGTATCGCATGTAACTTTTCGCGAATAATATGTACCATTTAATATGGAGTCCATTTCGTGTGTATGACTTGAACGAACGGCAGAGGGTGGAAAGCGTGAGTTTGAGGGAGGGAGTGAGACACCGATAGTGTGAAAGCTAAGTCGAAATGTTATAAACTGTCGCTGTTTCGCAATGGTGTGAAGACTGTCTCAAGTTTCCAGCGAACGAAAGCGAGCTCTTAAACCGTCTTCCAAGAACGATTTTCGAGTGTAGACATCACTACGAAATTTGAAACAATCTTGTCGTCTAGGAGCGATGATACAGATGCACATAGATATTCGCGCATAGATCGAAAATAACGGCAAGAGGGAAACGGTGAATATACAATACTTTGCAAAATGAGAAAAGCATCAGAGTTTCTCGTAAATAATTACAATCGCTATAGAAAATATTATGGTGCGTGTTGTATGAAGCAGTGTACAATACTGTATTATATTCGGATATACCTAATATACGTGTTCCAAAGTCGATGTTATTCTGTTATTCTGACTTTTCGTGTTTTGCGAAAATAAAGTAAGTAGTGACAAGCCGTATTAATACAATAATCAAGATGCGAATAATCCATAGTGTTCTTAAATTGCCATTAAATTTGCCAAAGATTCAAGAACAAAGGATTAAACGGAGAGAGCAGAGAGAGAGACAGAAGACAGTATGAGAAATCGCGCGCACATTAATGCGAAGAAAAACAGATGCTGACAGAATCAAAAGAAATCGACGACAATTTTGTGTTACGTAGAGATAGAACAAAAAGAAAAGAAAAGTGTGAATGGAAAAACGGTGCTAGACGAAAGAATGCGAAGCTCGTGTCTCTTGCCCGGTTACCGAACGGAAGCTACGACGAAAGATTCAAGTTTCAGTAAAGAGCAGTTAATCATTCACGGAGTTGCTCGATAACGATTATTCATTGGTTGATGAAAGTAGCCGCGACACGTAAGCCGAAGTTGCAAATTCCCTTAAAATGAGTATAAAAGCTTTTAATTACGATATTTTTATTGTAATCATTGTTATAAAAAATAATTATAGCAATATAATTGTACAGGGCCAAAAGTATTAGGCATCTATGTTTTTTCATTTATCTGGAATTCTATATTGTTTCCTACTGGTTACCAGCATTATAAAGGATCTTGAAATAAAGAATAATTTTCACAGCAAATGCTCTGAATCAATTTTTAAATTAAAATGTTAAATAATAATTAATACTTGATACTTTTGGCCGAGACTCTATAGCAAAAATACATATTTTATTATTTCTTTTTTAAAAGTTTTTGAATTGCTCCATTTTTTTCTTTTTAGGAATCTGTAAAAAATTGCTCTACTCTTTTTTATTATTTGTCATCATTTAGGTGCCATTTTCATCGAGTGTACGGTATTGGCGATGGCTAAATGTAGCCGGCATGTTATAAAATTGTGCAATCCAGCAATCTCGTGGCGATGGTCTCTTTGCCAAAACTCTAATTACATTTTGTCGTCGCTTTGCGCAAATGTGCAACCGGGCGGAGATCAGTGCGTTACACAAGTGCAACAACATTGAACATCGTTATTATTACTGTATCGTGAGTGTCGCGTTATCATACTGCACGTCGCGTAAACGTTTTCGCAATTGTTGCTCTCTCAAAAGTACCTCAAAGTCCTTCTTCTTAACAACATATTCGATGTCAAATTTTTTATCCTCCAATGCCGAGATCCTATTGTGGTACTCGCGCAGCACGCGCTTTAGGGTCTCTGTGTAGTTTATCAGAAACAAAATAATGTAAAACAAAATAAAGACGCGCATGATAAACGTCGCAGTTCGCGTATATTGTCTGAAACGTGTCTCAGGTATTGTACTTTCTCATGTACACTTTTTTTCTACTGGGGGATCGAACAATTATTTTAGGGTAGAAAGAATTCTCAGTGATGTGCTAATCAAATCTTGAAAATCGTATACCAATTATTATACTTTCACCCGCATGTTCTACATTTTCGAAAAACAATTTATTTAACAACGAATTGTAAAAAAGATTAATAAAACACGACGGGAGATGGGGTAACATGAAATTTCAACCTTTGAAACTAAAAATGAACACTACGTATCATTATTGTGACTTGATTAAAATTTTCATATTTTTTATATAAATGCAATTGTGCTAAAATATAAAAACTATTGCACAGATCGTATCTAAGAAATAAAAACGTTTTTTCTTAAAAATCAAATTCACGCAAGTCGGCATTGTATTGATATTTCGAATTCATCGTTTCTGTGCAATAATTCTTGCTACTAATGATTAAGAGTAGAGATAAATCCAAGAGGTAAATTTATAATTTTATTCAGGACAACGCGAATTTTGTCCGAATGTAAAAAATATCTCTGCTAAATATAAATGTATTATAAATGTAGTATTTCGCAGGATTGCGTAACGAAGCAAAGTACCTTCGTTGGCTTCGTCGACGATCTTCGGTTTTCCGCAGCGCTCCTCGATTATACGCCTCCTTTCGGCCGCTTTTCTTTCCTGTTCCTTCTTCAATTCCTCGGCGGCTTTCTTACGCAACAGCAACTGTAAATATATGAAAAATTCGTGAGGTTTGATTCAATAGGAAGAAAAAATATTTCGTAAGTAGACGAGAGAGAAATTTCTCCAAGAAAATATACTTTGAAATATTTATAGGATTCACGAACAAATCGATTTCTAACTGCATGAAATTGGCATAATTTAAATGGAAATTAAATTTGTATATCCAATAGTATACTAGGCTATATAAACCGTATGAACAATTTAAACCATATGCAGTGAAGTGGATTATTGTTATGTTTATTTAATAAATATAAAATTGTCCATCATACGTCCACATTATCAATTAATATGTATTAAAATGGTTATTAAAACAAATAGACTTAAATGCAACAATAATATAATTAATCTTTGTGTCTATATAAATATGTACCGTATAATAATAGAAAGGTGAAACGGAAGTAAATTCATACCCGCTAAGCTCACAATGCTCGAGAGAAACATTACCATTCGTGGTTTACTCACGAAATAATTTCAGCTCGCGCGCGACTAACGCCTTTCTCTCTTTCGGTCAACGGCGAGATAACGTCGAGATAACGTCGCGTCGCGTCGGTTGGAATTCGGCGGGGTAGCAAATATTGACGCAGCGAAAGGAAGGAAGGAAGGAAGAAAGGAAGGAAGGAAGGAGGAAGGAAGAAGGAAGGTGGATTTACGAGAAAATAACATGCCGGCGCGGCGCGGCGCGGGACCAGCAAACGCAAAAAGATTCTCCAAGAGGTAATCTACATGCACACGCGGAAACTTTACGTTATACTGCGACTGCGAATGTTCGCGACGGTGCATGAAGAGAAACGTGGATCGGAGAGGGAGAGATACATGGATGTTCCTGTAGAATGTTGCACGACGATGGATACAGAATGGCGAACGTAAGGCGGGACCATAAAGTAAAGGTAAAAAGGCGAGATAAAACTTGAGAAGTTTCGGACGCTCTCCTTGGAAACGGAACATTGAAATACGAAGTGGTGGAAGCGGGGAGAATAAGAGAAAGTAATAGAGAAATGGATGTGGCCGTTACGAGAAATATTTCGCGAGAAAATCGGCGCACAAAGGGTGCAGAAGATGATTACCGTGATATTGCTCAGCGGCTCGAACAACGCGGGAGAAGATTATAGCGTGCGATGAGGTAATCAAGTTTAATCGGGAACGAGATTTACAATTTACAATTAGTTGTCGGTAATAAATATTCGATGCGCGACAGCAGTATTAATGTAATATAAAACATTTTTGAAAACTTGGCGCGTAGCGGCATCAACGCCTGTTTTGCCGTTGACGAGAAAGAGAAAAATGTGACGAAAGATCCGCGATCGAGTTTTTAAAGAAGATATCTCCACGACTCGAGAACACACTTGGTCGTGCGAACCAAATTCAAAAGGGAAGAAACAAAAAACGGACTTACCCTAAGCTTCTTCTTCCTGTCGGGGGTCATAAAACCCTTCTTCGCCTTCTTGGCTTTGGAAGCCTCTTCGAGGCGGGCGCGGACCTCCGCCCTTTTCCTCTCGGTCTCCGCCTGTTTCCTCTTCTTTTCCTGCATTTTTCGTACGAAACTCCCTTAAAACATCTCATCTGAGAAAGCCCCGAAGCGCCTCATGGAATTCGCGAATTCGGAAAGTATTGCACAATACGAGCTCTAACATTTTTCGCACCCCCCCATCCCTCTGCCTAAACTTTCACGAGTCACAAATGACAGAGCAAGTGCAGTTACAAAGTAATTAATTTTTCATAGTAATTACTACAATACAAATTTTCTGAAATAAGTATATTTTTAAATAATACTAGGTTTTAATCGAATATATTTTAAAAATATATATTAGATTTTAGAAGAAAAATAATAACTTTTCTAAACACACTAGAACTCTGCCATTATCGCGCATCTAGGGCTATTGATTATCTCATTCTCTCTACGGATATTAAACTTTTTGTTGTATAAAATAAAAACATAAACAAAAAGTATTTTTTCTGTATATTACATATTCCGAGTCTATTTCAAGGAACGCCCCATCGTTTCTGATTATTTTCACAAAAATAATATAGCTAATTTGAAATATTTGCAATGGGTTTTATTTCGTAATAAAACGAGCGTAAGCCCTGTTTCGATGAAAGGATTTCTTTCATCCGCTTGGTAAGTGGCCGTCCTTTAAAAGGCGACTCTACGTTTCATAGCTAGTTTCTTCTCTTACGTACATCCTCGATGCGCTTTCTCTGCAAAAAAGAGAAAGAAAAAACATTTCTCGTTAGTATATTCTCTGTGTCATGGGTCGCACGTACGGCGATATCTAAAACACTTTTTGCAGAGCGCGATCTTTTCGACTGTGAAAAAGGATATTTCTCAACGCGAGATATTGAAAGAGCGACAGAGTACGAGAGAGTTAGAGAGGAAGAAAAGATTACGCGTTCTCTCACAGTGTTCCAGATTTCGCCATCATCAAGGAATACCTTACAAAGCATTAGCGTAGCGACCGTGTTTTCGCGTGTTTCATGGCGATGCAGAGCTAATGGAGTCTGTCTTAAGTGATATAACTTTGTCGCTGTTAAGCGCTACAACAGCGTACCCAGCGAGCATCTTGTAATATCGTTTTGCGCAAATTGCCGCGTTTTCGCTTATGACATTACGCGCGGCACTTTCGGCCGACCATTAGCTTTGCCTTCTACAAACTGTGCAGATCTTACCAACCGGTGCGATATGTGTGTATCAAAAATAAATCGTACAAGGAAAGAATAATATATTTTGCTCAAGTCTCTCTGCATGGTTGGAAAATAGCTTTTAACCATTAAGATAATTATGTACCTAAGACGCTCAAAATAATTATTCGAATATCAAAACTTTTTGCCATATTATTCATTACACTTAATTCAGTTACCTGGAGTACTTTTACATTCCAGCAAAAATGTGAATTGTTGTTAAATATTGTTTCGTATGGGTATTGTTTAACATATCTTTGTTCTCATTTTTGTTTACAACTCTTTGTTTTTTTCTTTTAATAACTATTCTGTACGAACCTTTAAATATGCAATTCCATCGAAAAGCCGCAATACAAAAGCGTTATATATTAATTACAATTTTTATTTTTCAGAAATAATATCACAATAATAAGCTATTTAAGGTGCTTATTCTGAAAATTATGAATTAAATCCATAAGGTTCTTAATAAATGGGATAACAATTAATAATATACAGTATGTTGTTAATAATAGCAATTTTAATCGGGAAGTTTTTGTATCCCAAGTGAACGTTTACGTAAAAAGAAATTGATTACTTGTGAGCCAAACATCCTACATAATTATTTTAATAGCTTAATAAAATTGTTTTCAGATCTGTATCCAGCTAAATTTTTTTATTCTTCAGCAAAACGTTCTTTCCGTGTAGTTGCATATAGCACAGAAGCGATGACATGCAAATTTTCGTAACGCGACTGTACATTTCGAATAGACGTTATAATAACACCATGACATGTCGTACATTTAAAAAACTTTCTTGACAGTGTTCGTTACAAATGCTATTAATAATTGATGATTACATATTTGTGAGACGCGATTAAAAATACAATGATTTTTCCTTTCTTTATGTACTTTTATTAACCTTTCTTCAATATAAAGTGCTGATTTAAATTTCATATATATATATATATATATATATATATATATATATATATGTACGGTGCTATATACGGTGCATGCTGCGCACAAACCCAGTGGTGATATTAGATGTATTACACACTTATACATTTATAATGGAAAAAAAGGAAGCATTAGAGAGACATATAGCGCTATAAAGAAGAGCCTGAAGAGAACAATCACTCCACATGCGATTTATACACGTCGATATCTACTTTACCCCAGATTTGTTTGATCGTTTTATGTTTGTTTGTGTGGTGCGCGTTCTCAAAAGTTTTATGTTTTATTTTTACTATATATAACAGCTCCTCAATTAATTTCGATTGGAGAAAAAACCAAAACACTGTTTATGTGAAGAAGTTGTTGTGAGTTTGCTCACAATGGCACAGCAAAGAACAAGAATCATTTAATGCACAGTTTTAATTATTTACTTTGATAAATAATAAATATGTAAGTTATTAATAAGTATTTGATAAATACGATAGATCGATAACTTTAAATTTTTTGCCCTCAAAAATCAAAGTGGTGCATATTAAGGTTATTGATTCGTCACAACAGTCCGCAACCAATTTGATTGTTCTTGAAATATGTTGTTAAATACAAAAATATAAGAGGCACATATGTTTTTTTTATATCAGCTCAATTTTAAAGAATGAAACAATCCTTCAAAACTTAATGGGGATAGGAATATTTTCAAAATATTAGATTTTTGAAAAATCTAAACATCTATACATAATTATAAAATATATATATGTATAGACAAACATAAAAATTTGGTCTAAAATATTTTTCTATATATTCCACTATTTTGTTAATAATTGATTAGAATTAACTATAAGCATTGGAAGTATTGTTTCATCCTTTAAATCTCAAATCGTGCTGATATAAAAAAAATATGTCTCTTAGATTTATGACAACATATTTCAAGGAGAATAAAATTTGTTCTGTGATAGAACACTTGTTAGAGAAATGCATGATGATAGTAACTATATGCAAATTTTATGTTATGTAGAATTAATATATACACAGTTAAATAAACTATATTATAGTTTAATAAATATAATATAGAATATAAATCATTCAATTATATACGTTAATTCTACAAATAAAATTTATATATCATTTGTGTATCATTTATATGTTATAAATGATTGTCTATAGTTGCCACCACTTTTCTTCTGAATGTAAGTTTCAAAAGTATTATGAAATTGTAAAATATTTTAAATCTGTTAACGGAATTTAAATCTTTAACAGATTTTCTGTAAAAGGTCTGAATTAGGAATTGTTAAGAACTTGTAACATCCTCTACACCGTTAAACAACGATGAAACTTAAATAACTTTAACTGTACACTTGATGTAGTATCTATATAATGCAAGTTTCGTAATTATCAATAGAAAGTTTGTGTAAGAAAGACGTTTTCCTACCTCGACTTGGTAAGTTATCGCTCGTGACTCTGAATAAACGAACCATCTGCAAAACTGTGTTCATATAACGGTTTTAATCAGCAAATGGAAATTCTACCGATCTTCGGTAAACGTCGTTATTCATTAAGTGCGCAGAATTTTTCTTCTTCGATATGTACTGACAAATATCAAATATTTTCTCGTTTCGAAGACAAAATTTCGTCTTCTTCGTGCCATCGTGAGCAAAAGGAGTGAAAATGTGACAAGCGGATAAATCGTTTTAAAAGTATGTAAGGAAGAAACAGAGGAGAGAAACGGTAAATCGATTTTGGAAGGGTACAAGGTCATAAAAGTACGAGATAAAATATATAAATTATTAGAATGCACGGAGATCAATAAATCAAGATCACAGATCTTGGACTTGAATCTACAATTGAAAATCTGGGAAGACTCGTTCCCGTAAGGATAACGCGAGTGACAAATAGCTTGCTCGAGTAGCGGGAAAGAAGAGATATAAAGTAAGACGAAGAGATTCGGAGCGTAGTCCAGATTCGCGTTAAATAATGCCGAAATAAGGACGAGAGTGTAGCGATAAATCAGACAAAAAATCGGGCCATAGAGCGTATAACGGAGACAACGGACATGTCGGTCGTAATACGGCTAGTCCCACTTCCCGTTTCCTACAGAGCGGAAATTTTACGGTGAAATTTGCAGAATATATGTTCCCTACTCTGCACTGGTCCAAAAACCTTCATTAACTTTTACATTTGCGGTTCGCGCCGCGCAAATTGGCTTCATTATACGAAAGAAAACCACTATCCCACCGCACAAACGAAGAATTGTCGTCCACGAGGTAGACATTACGTAGGAATGATGTCACAATCATCAAGGTAAAGAGCGTGGGGAATGAATTGCTTATTTATAAGAATGCAGAGATGAAAGTCATCAAACTGGTGAAAATTTCTGTTCAAGAATCTTTTGAGGACTCTTCTTTCGAGATGGAAAAATCAAATATTAAGAAGGAAAAGAATACCAAACTACAAACAAATAAAAAATGTAAGTACGACGGGGAATGAAACGACCGAGGAATATTGGGAGATCGTAGAAAGTTTCTTGCGAAGGGAAAAAGAAGGGCGAAAGATATAATCACGACGAGAAGCGAGCTTCTATGATCGCCTCGTCATTTTACATAGCATATATACTCGTATAAATCTTTTTCAGAGCGCACAAACTATGTATGGCTCATCCTTGACCACCATTTATATCCTCTACTAAAAGCTGCTTCAAAATTCAAAAACTGTGGGAGAAAAAAACGAGGTTCGGTCTGTTCGAAGTCCTCGGAGCTTTATACACATAAAAGCTTGATATAATAGAAGTATATTGAAGGAAAATGATTTATTCATAGAAATGTGTATTTGAACTTTTTATTCTTTTAGAATAAAAGAGTATATCCTTTTCGTTATGTAAAATATGTATACAGAACTGACTTTATTATCTAGAAATAATGAAATTATAAAATTAAATATAAATTAATTTCCAGGGCATTAAGTAACAAGTAGAAAAAATTTGTGAGGTTTCTAGATGATAAAATTTTCTAGATGATAAAATATATAAAGCAAAAATTAAGGAGAACAAATTCAAGTGGATGTTTCGTTTTTTAATAATAAATATTTCAATGTATATTTAAGTGCATCTCAGAGACTTTTACATGAATTTGAATATTCAGAATTACAATATCAAAATTAACAACATTTCAGTGCTTAAATTTTTAATCATAAGCGTCTAAATATTCTTATACTTAAGATACTTTTGACGTAAATATTTGAACATTTATAATTAAAAAACTAAATCTTAATCGTATTCGTACTTTATTTTGTCATTCAATTTTTTTTCTATCTGTTACCAAACATTCTATAAATGTATTAAATTATATAAAGTAATTTTAAATTTAATTTGCTTAACAATAATAATTTCTAAAACGTAATGTGCTTAATTAAAATTTTTTCATCAGATACTGAAATTATAGTCCATCAAATACACTTTCTAACAAGAGGAATCGAAAGATTCACAATAGAAACATTTAGTAGAACCATTGTTCTATTTTTATTGACAAGGTCTATACTATCTTCGCTAAAACTACAATTTATACTAGCGGTCTCTCACAGAATCACAGAAAGCACAAACAATGCATACCTTTCGACAGTAATGCTAATTTTACTGCACGAGTCCAACACGTAGGATGTGCGTGATTTCAGCGTTTCCGTTGTCCAATGTGAAAATCAACAATGGCGAAGATCCATCGAAGATACAATATGAAAAAAAGAACATAATGTTAAGAGATATTCGCGATTTTACGAATCTGCATACCATGGTCTTTCCTCGATCGTTGATCTTTTAAGTAATAAGGATATAAAAAATATGAGGATACAAAAAGACTCCAGATCCAAATACACACCTAACCTCATCGTCCGCCATGGTGGTGTCTTGGTGTTACGCGCGTCTACCTAAAAAATAATATAAAATGATACAAATATTAGTGTCATATGCGTGTACAATGGCTGAAAACCTTGGCACACTATTAATAGTCGCTAATAATAACTTAAGCAGAACATAAAGTAATTATAACACCAAAATAGTGTCAAAACGGTTCCAATATGACTATATTATTATAACCAATAAAAATAAATTTTTTTATTTTGACGGTATTTTGATGTCATAATAACATTGTAAAATGGCTTTATATTCAAAATGATTTTATTATATTATTAATATTAAAAGTCACTTTTGCAATTGCAATTTCTTGGCATCGCTCGGAACTTGATCAAACAATATTTTGTGAAGTATTTGCGTGTGCATACGTTCAACGATCTTCAAACGCTTCCGCGCTCTTCCGCGATGCGTAGTAAAACGGTCGCGCAAATAGCGCGAACGAAAATAAGGTCTGTTTTCTATAGCTGAACTAGTATACACTTTTGGAACTTAAAATGAAATAAGCATATGTTTAATATTTGTCAAAAGCAAGACAGAAAGTTTTGGTGCACTCTAATGCAAGAACAAAAAGCAGACTAATGGAATGAGGCCAACGGTAAATGATGGTAAATGAAAGCTCAGACGTCTGTCAGCGCATTCAGTGCACGACCATGCACGTCGGAAATAATATTAGATAACCAGAGAAAATTTGATCGCTAACGCATCTCTGTGACAAGCATGATCGATTTGTCCGCCCCGTACCGATAAATCATGCGGCTCACGCGTGTGTAGATTTCGCACCGTGGGACGAAAAGACGAGCTCTCAAACCGTCTTTTTCATCTCTCTCGCGCGCGCGCGACGATGGTATAGAATATCCGGCGCGCGAAAATAGACGCCGGCCGTCCCCACTTTCTGCGACGTGCCGTCGTCAGGAACGTCGGGTAACGTCGACGATCCAAATTTGGATGCAACGACCACGGTAGATATCCCATCGTCGGCGGCTTCAACTGGATTCGATGTCGAAACAGCGAAGGGAGCGGATAAACAAAGTCATGAACATCTCTCTATGAGAGAAAGAGAAAAAGAATAATAGAGAGATAGATATAGTGCGTTTATTATTGCTGTAGCCCTCTAAGAACAAACGTAAAGTTATCAAAATGAGCTAACAATAGCAGAAAATTATAACGGTAAAAATGAAAAAAAATAAAAAGAATATATATAACCAAAGTAATACGAAATAAGGGGAAAAGCGATTTGCAAAATAAATATATCGGAAAAGCGAAAAGAACATTAATAAAATAGAAGGAAATAAACATAAGAGAGAAAGAGGGGGGGGGGGGGGAGAAAGAGAGAAAAGGGAGCTCGCCGACGAATATGCACGTCAGCACGTCGCGCTATTTGCGTTTGACATTTCATTCGAAAGAGCTATAACGGTGCGTAGAGGGAAAATATCGCGCATATATCAGCGAGACATGCCGATTTCCTTTGATTAGCCAAGATCTTCCGTCGCGGGATCGTGCCGATGCGCGATGCGAAGTATCGACACGCCAGAGAACATTTTGCCGTGAGGCAAGGCGGGATCCAACGAAGTTTCAAAACAGATAACTTATATAGGTAAACTTCTGTGCGCGCATCCGAAATTGTGCAATTCGGTTAGAGAGAGATAACAATTGCGCACTTAGCGGAGCTCGCTACGACGCGCTCGTTGTCGCAGCTCCAAACATTCAAGAAGATGGATTGTACCTTGTCTACAGCGACACTCCGCATTCCGAAAATACTTAGGAACGTCACGGCTGTACAAGCGAAACGTGATGCAACGTTGCAACGAACACTTGCCAACGGCGAAACAAGATGTCATTAGCAACTTGCAGAATAATGTATCATTTCTTTGTGAATATTTTTGTTATTTCGTTTTTTTCCTGCTTGTACGTTGCGTAAGTTATTAAGAAAGTACTTAACCAAAGTACTTTCAACACATAAAGTCATTATAACGCGTTAAAATGGTTTCAAAACGATTATTAAAAGTCCATTTTTTAATCAATCACGATTCATTTTAACGTTAAAAATGACATCGTTTAAATATATATCATTTTGGTTAAAATTATAGTCAAATAATAAGAAACGTTCACTAAAAATTACAAGATAATTTCAAGCTAATTTCTCACAGACATAAGCTTTTTTAAATATTTCTCGCAAAATGTCATAACGCTTAATTTTTTCATATATATTCTATCTTTATACAAAGCGTTCCACAATAATTAACATAAAATTCAAACGAGCGTTATATAATCGGAATATAATTTTGTTGCATTACATCATAGATGACGTTAGCATACGAATATGTCAATGCGAAAATATAGTAGGGATATTGAAATTTTATGAAAATCATAGAATAATCAAGTTCTTTTCTTGGTCCGTTAATTATTCGTTCTTGCTGCAGCGCCTTCTTTTACAAACGATCGCCTTTGCTAAGTATAGATTTCCTCGCGCTCGAACCATTCCGAGACACGTCCTATCCTATCGAGACACGTACCATCTCCGATATCAAAGAGGCAAGCATCGTAAAAATAGACTCACTAAATCTCATTAAATTATATGATACGTTAAGTAAAAAGGGCAAAATCCATTCAAAAGAAAATATAAAATACATAGCATTACCATTCAGGAGAAGTTATATTCTACTTTATTGAATCTCTCTCTCTCGTTAAGTTAGAAGATAATGCAAATATATTCTTTATCTTGAAAAACTGTGAATTTAAAAAAAATTGATCGTAAAATAATACCCAAGATCATGATAATTATCTTTTGGCGGAATTAAAAATTCTACGATTTCTCTCGATTAAAATTAAAATGTGAAAGAAAAAAGATCGAAAGACGTTTTCTTTACGTTGGAGAATTATAAGTCTTAAGAAAATTGATCGCAAAATGATTATAATAATAATCTAACGCTATCCACTGATGGAATTAAAAATTTTACGATTTTTTTTTTATTAAAATTAAAATGAGAGGAAGAAAATTGAAAAAAGATTACACGCGCCAATTATTTTATCCAAGTAACTAGTCAATGGCTGAATTGGGCCTATAAACGGAATAATTTTTCGTCTATCACTTTCAACTCCGCGTCACTTTCAAAACGATCGCTCGCCGATCAATCACTGTCTTGGGAGGTCTTGGGCGAATCAATCGTCACAACCTTGGAAAGTGTCTTTCATACAGCCACTCGTTTCACTGACACTCGAACGCGGTAACTTCCCAACGATTATCCTCGAACATCGAAATAGCATTTCAAGAGCAACAACTCATTCCTGGAAGAAGAAATTGAGTTTTCCATTTTTTTTTCTCCTATCCAAAGATTCTCCAGACTTCCTCCTGAAGAATATAAAGACGGTCGATGCCTTTCGAGACACTCTTGCGCTGCGATAATGGCAAGAACAACCAGGAGGATTACAGGAAGTAGGCTTACCTTGTGGAGAAAGCTCGCTGGCTGCGACTGGCCAACCGGACCTTAGGCAGCTGACTGTACCATCGTGGATATTTAGTCGACTTTGCGAACCTCCAACATAGGCCGTTCACGTGGTACAAGCACGACCAATGACGGTACGCCATTGGTCGTAAGCATTTTTAGGCGAGAGCTCTGCTCGCTCTGCTTGCTGCCAAAAATAATCAGAAACTGAAAACGGAGCCGAGCTCGCTTGGTCGCTAAACCGTTCGCGTTTGCCGCATCGCCTTCTTCTGATTTCGTTCATCTTATTACCGCGATTGTTATGAGGCAAGAATGGAGCGGTCTTCAACTCGGTCGCCCTTAAACGTTACTAATTAAAATGTGGTTATCAAAACGATATGACTTACTAACGTTAATAGAATTTCTAATTAAAGGAACAGTATTTAGTAAATATATTCTAAATGTATCTATCTAAAAAATGATTTAAAACATATTCTGCTTTTTTAATTTTTAAATTGAGCCTTTTACTTATTAGTCGATCTAAATTTCTTTCTATATTCTGTAAGAATGTTTCCAATAGCAGAACAAATCACTATAATGTTAAAATAAATCATACTTAGTAAAAAAAAGTGATTTTTAATAAACAATTTCATAAAAATAGAAATTTTTATAGACTCCTTATATTAATACAATGATAATAATAACAAAATGTTTAACTGGGCGTTAGGAGTCAGCGCCGGATATAATATTGCGCAAAGTTAACTAATTATACCTATTCATAAATCAAAAATTCAATTTTGTACGTTTCGGCTTACTATTTAAGCCATCCTCAGCAATAAAAAACTACGGTTGTGCGAGACGCAATTCGATAGATTTTATAGTGCGATAAGCGGTAATTTTTTATAGTAAGCCGAAACGTAAAATTGAATTTTTCATTTATGAATAGATTAATAATTTTAATAATTTTATTTTGTAGCCCTTTCAACACCATTTTGATGTTATTATGACTTTCTATTTGACGTTCTACTTAGGCATCCAAGCAACTAATATAAAATATCATGACATAAAAAAATGACATCAAAATGGCTACATAATGACTAAAATCACTTTAGTCATTTACGATTCATTTCATCATTATTTTGAAGTTATTGTGAGTTGTTATTCCGCTTTAAAAGATACAATTTCCAGGAGGTTCATTCATTCGTGCTAATACAGGATAGAATATTATAACAGATATTTTTACAATTACAAAATATTCGTAAAATATAAGTTTATTTTTTATTTAATATTTTTATTCTTTGTTGCTTAGCATTCCACGAAAGATCTAGTTTGAACCAAAAAAATATATTATTTTTGGAGACAAGTCGAATACACGTTGTACAACAAGATGTAACAAAAAATGAGAAGCTTATGTCTCAAATCTTGTAAAAATTATTAATGTCTCTCTCGTTCGCGCAGCTCGGTGAGAAAAAACTGAGATATTATCGGCACTTTCTAAATTTCTCGTACCAGCAGCTGCTGGCACTAAACGCGGTAACGATGACGGAAACGTCGACGCGTCCCAACGTAATACAATCATATCGACGTAATGTCACCAATGAATTTCAATGAAACTCTTGGCTCGAAAGTAGAAGTTCCACGTGCTATGAAGGACTTGTTAAACATCCCTTATCTGCAAAAACTGTCAAATATCTTCTATTTAACAGTGTTAAATGTATAGAATGTTAGTATTAACAATGATTCACAAATATTAGTATGATCTACTTTAATATAAAGATTATATGTGATCCACTTTAATGTTTTATCGATATATATAATCTCATATATACAAGGATTGTAATATTGCATTACGTAGAAACTATACATATTATCTTGCAGTTTATATTACAATTATAAACGTATTGTACCATATCATATTATGCGCGATACATTATTATAAACATTATTAAAATTATATACATTTAAATAAATAAGGAAAATATTATACATTTAAAGATTATACATTTAAATAAACAAGGAAAACATTTACTATATTAGTTAATATATATAGTTAATGTGTGTGTGTGTGGCGAGTGTGAGCAATATTATTTTATTATTAGATATTGTATTATTGTGGATATTTATTAAAAAATTAACCTTATTTCATTCCCAAATTATTCAACAGCTGCAACAAAATATTTATTTAAATTTTTGTATGTATTATGTGACAAATAAACGATTTAAAAAATATTTTATATTTTTTGAAGATGTTTAAGGACTTTTTTAAAGCATGTTAAAAAAATTTTCATTATAACTATGTATTATATAATAAATTGCATTGTGCAATACATTGTAAATTGCATTGCAGTTATTATACGTAGTAAAATTTTTTTAATTTTTCATCAGTAAATCCATTTGAAATATTGCGATAAAATTATAATATTGCAAACTCTTATTTTTAATTCTATTATCAAATTGCAAGAAGAATAAATAGAAATGATAATTATTATTTTATAGAAAAATTTTCAAATAAAAGCAAAAGAATTAAGAAAAAATAAAATGGTCCTTTAAGTTTATCTTTTAATGAAAAACCTATTATATAAATTAGAAAAATTTTAATTTAAAAAATAGTAAAATAAATTACAACAATTATTTTATCTCAAAAGCAGAGAACGAAGAATCAAGTAGAACAAACCCGCCGAGTCAGCCATGTGGCACACACCGATGTTACGTTGCACATTTAACGCAGGTAACATATCTACGGTAAACTTCATTATCGATAACGTTTCTTCATTGTGAATATTGCCATTTTACTATGCCTTATTGTAAAAAAAATCCTATTCGCATGCTTTTCACCGCATGGCAATTCAATCGAAACTTTGGAAAACCGAAGCTTTTTACTAAAGGAAAAAAATGCACAAGTAGGAAAGCGCGCGCGGTCAAGTACGTGGTACATATCGAGACTTGGTCGGACAGTTTAGTTGGTACGGATAATACAGGTCTCTGCGAAGTTGTAGTAGAATATATAAAGCTCGCGACGTAGATACTGCATAGTCGAGAAGATGGCGAGAACTTACGAAGGAATTCGAAGTTCTTTCACTGCTACAAAATGCTCAATGATGCCCAATGCAATGCGTATGTACATTGAAATTGACCATGTCACGGTGACGTCTGATAAAGATTACAGTATTGCAGATTTACCTTATAAGCTCTTAGTATCGCTGTTATTGCAAATATTTTTTGTTAATTAAAATGAAGCAAGGGGAAGTTGATTTTACGACGTATGCGTTAATCTTACAAAATGCCTCCCCTAATTACTAAGGTCGATGTTTTAGCATTTTCTCTGACAAAGACGGTTCCAAAATAATATCCGACCAGAGCAGAGGTGTAAATGAATTTTTCCGAGTCACCTCGCATCCAGTAATTTAACCTTATTAAAGTTTACATTGACCGTAATCTAGTCGCTTAATATCAAGATCATAATAATTATACACTTGGCATTGTCCGTGCATTGCTTAATCAGCCCTATACAATCACCTTCCTTGACGTTAACCTCTGATATTAGAGCCTAAATCCTGTATAATGAAAATACACGCGAGCAAAGAGGATGGACCTACGTGTATGTGGTGAAAGGGTGATGGAAAGAAAGAGAAGGGCACGAGCTGGAGGGTAAAAGACAGGTTCTCTTGATGCGTGTACCATCGGTGTCGTAACCTTTAACCTATTCCTTCTCAGAGGGAGTTACAGGTAGAGCCCCTGAAGGGGTGGGACGATGAGGTTGAATGTGGTGCGCTCGAACGGATCACAGGGTAAAAAGGGACCAAGGGGAGGGTTGAACCGGAGGTGATTGACCCAGCGTCCCTGTTGCCACGACGACGATCCCGTGACGTCACGGGACAAGCCGGGGTTTATGGGTGACCCACATTCCAAAAATAGCCGTCACCGATCTGCCCCTCCCGTCTCTCATCGGCCGTTCTCACCCTTCGCCTTCTCTACCATTACACAACACATACACGCACGCACGCACGCACGCACGCACGCACGCACACGCTTGTCGATGCCACCATTTCCTCGCATATCTCAGCACGATTCTCTCTTCTCTTCTTACCAAGTATTTTTCTCCTTCTTCGTTTCTTCTACAGTCGTTCTCGCGGTTGAAATGAGAGATTATATCGCCGCGCGTCAAATCATTCTTGAAGGTAGACCGGACTTCATAAAGGGGTGGTGAAGAAATCGCGGTGTATGAATTGTCACTCGAATATTCCTGTTATCGATTGACAAGTGATGCGATATGTATGTATAAAGCTAATCGTGCTGTTGATCTCGCGATCCTGCAAACTGTCGCAAGATATAACGTAGATTTATCAGAGTGGAAAAAATCGAAAGAGAACACGAACAAAGTTTAATGCTTGCCTTGGATAAGATTACAATAATTTTTATCCATTTTCACAATTTTCGTTCGATATATACTTTGGCGTAAAAAATACTCCTTGATATTAATCAAAACTTCTAAATATTAACTCTTAACTTTATTATTTTGTATCGGACTCTTCATCAATCGCTCGAAAATCTCCTAGTTATACATATTGTAACACTAGTAACACAATACAGACCTTGTTGCTTAATTCTTGGCGTTTTACAATTTTTTATCAATAAGTATGTGATAGTATTAGATTTATTGACCTTTATATCACAATAGAGCATGATTTAATTGTTGGAAAATAATAAATAACAGCTATTATATCAAAATTAAATCTTGTACAGTACCCATTATTAAAATTTTGTGTGTGTGTGTGTTAAAGTGCTGCAAGATTTTTATACTGGATGTTAGATTGAAACCGCGCGCTTTTGGAAACCCGTGCGATTTTGGACTTTTACAATTTATATCAAATTTAATAAAAGAATTCTACTTACAATTTTATGTGTATTTTTATATTGTTTCCTTACTTCAAAAGTGACATAAAAAACTAATTTTCGAATTACCGTGAATGAGTTAAGTTAAGCATTGCCTTAGCAATCGCTAAAAATAAACTAACTTAACTTTATAAAAAAAATCATCAAAATTGTCACAACTCAAAAAGGATGATTTTTAAAGGATTGTGAAAAGAAAACGATATTTGATCATACTAAGAATATATTTTTTTGCCGATATTATTTAATTGATAATCAATAATTTTTTGTCAAGTTGAAAAATAGTTTTTTTCCCTTTTTTGGGAAACTTAATTTTTTCTTAGTATGTTGTCACTTTTTAAACGATAAAAACGATATGTACGTGTAAATTTTTAAATATATGTTTCGTATGTGTGTATTTTGTTTTTTGTAATTCTATTTGTACTACACGACGTATAAAATTATAGATAGAGAATTGAATCCTGTCAATTCTCATATGAATCATAAATTGTTTAAATAAGATTTTTATATATAAATTTTTTTATTTTCTTATATAATAGTCATATAGTATTATACAAGTACAAAATGTGATGTTTACTTTTTCTCTGCGAAAACTGTGGATATAAAGATCTACTTTTTAATAAAGATTACATTCAAATAAATTGTAAGATTATAAAGTATGTGAACGTAGAAGAATTAACGTTGACGTTTTGTTTTTCTTTTTACAAAGATCAAATCTTAATTAGATAGGCAGGCGATAAACGGGCGAACATACGAGAACGTCCGACTTCGACAGTAGTAACCATTTTAATCCCGCTCCTTTTTTTCAATGAATCGGGCGACCGAACAAACGGGCAAGTATCCACGGAAAGTCGATGGGGTACTTCGACCCCACGACCTAGTTTGTGCCCCCGTGACGTCATACCGACGTCATTGCCCGGGGAAAACTAGGTCGGGCAGACCCAGGCGGACCACCGGAAGAGAGGTCGGAGGGTTTATTGAGAAATTCCCTCGACTGATTTCTGTCCTATCGGGGACAAATTTTAAATCGTCAGGAAGAACTTTGCTTTTCTCATATATTGTATTCGACATTAATAACAGTCGTGTGTCTGAAATATCTGTAGAATCGAAGTATCTTCATCATCTTGTTTAATGCTTTTTATAATTAAAGAAAGAGAAAGAGAGAGTGAGAGGAAAAGAAGAAAAGATTATTACTTAGATATTAATTTTAATATTAAAACATGACCACTGCTTCATCTCTTAATGTTTGTTAATTAATTGTGTAAAAAATATGGCAGAGGGTTATAATAATATTCGATATTTTTTCAATTTTGTAACTTCTCAATTTTAGATTACAATAGGAAATAAAAAATTTTATAGAATTATATTAGAATTTGTAAAACATAAATTTAAAGAGCTGTATATCGAATATACATTCGTTACAATAACAAATGAAGATAATTGATTGATATATAAAACAAAAATCTTATTAAATTAAATCTTATTATTTCAGATTTTATATATTTAGTTAAATCTAATGAAATCTTATTGAAATCTTATTAATCTTAATTTACATTTGATTGCTGATATAAAATTTAATAAAAAATTTAATTTTAAACGAGAGTAAATATATTACGTTTTAATCAATTGATGAAATTACGACGTATATTGCAATAAAAAGCTTGTAGCAAACATGCAACGAGCTATAAACTTAAGCGTAATATAAACTTTATATCTTCTGAGAAGGTCCGTCAAGATCGATATCGAGTCGTTTGATTTCTAACTCGGATCGTTATCAAGAATATATCGAAATGGCTCAGAGAACGATTTGCTATTATTTGCGCAGCAGGGGGTAAAGAAAAGATAAATGACAGAGAAACCTATTCAATCCTGAGGCTATATTCAGTTGGCGTATTTTCTCAATCTAAAGAAAGGGGAAAAAGGTTCGTTTACGAGTTGGGGGTTGCGAAGATAACTAGCGGTTTCTCTCATGATAGGCCAGTAGGGAAGAATTATGGAAAAAGTCATGGGATATGCCGAAAGCTCGAAAACCGAACGGTTGGCAAATCTCATGAATGGCCGCGTAATGTGAATGAAGCTCCAGTGACCCAGTTTTGCTTGGCGTCCCTGCATCCCTCCCGGCCTTTCCGCTCCTCGCTCTTGCCCGAAGGGAGAGAGAAAGAGACAGCATCTCCCCGCCAACTGCATCGCGTGGGTGTTACGTCAGGGACAGGTTATCGACTGCACCAACAGCCGCACCGAGAATATTAATTCGTGGTATCGATTGGGAATTCACATGATAACACGCCAATCGCCACGCCGGATGTAACGAACGAACGGCGAGATTCTCTGATGAGATTACAACTATTTTCCACGGAAGGCCTGTTCTATTGCTTTCGGCAATTGATTACATCGAATGCTATTACACGCTGGATATATAATAATATCTAAGACTGACTGCAATCGCATTTCTGCGTTTTTACTGCTAGTAATCAACAATAATGTATAAAATAGAATTATTATATGAATATTTATGAAACATATATGTATATAATGGAAAACATTCCGTCACAATAATTACAAACGTCTTCCATAGATAAGCACTGTATCCACATTCAAAATTTCAATTTATGTATAAATTATATGTATAAATATCCTATACAGATTTTTACACTATACATTAATAGAATTTTAATAAATTAAAGTATGCTAAAAGTAACATAATTTAATAACACTTTGACTATCATGTATATCCTATTAAACACACATTTATCTGACAGACCGCTGCGCTGTATCAATTTTAACTGTTGTTTAAAACTTAATTTAATATATATTTCCTATTACTATCTATAGCTATAGAAACTAAGAATAATTGCATTAATTTTATATTGTGAATTTTGGAAAGACATATCAACTTTACCAAAGATTTTTATTAAAACCATATTTTAAAATAATGTTGACATATTAGAAAACACTTTAATTTGCGAAAAATTAACTTAAAAATATAATACAGTATATAAAAAATAATAATATGGCGCCGGGAGATCAATTACAATCTAGCAGTCAAAGAGTTAACTGTTTATTTTTATAAAAAAAGAGGTTATCAATTATTATAGTATTATACATACCATCGCTACATTCATTTTATTCATATAATGCATTTACACAATAATTTTAAAGAAATTTTTTCGTTTTTTGTTTTCTGCAAGAGTAATATACATGAAACAAAAGACAAATTATACATAATGAAACCGTTTTTGTAAATTTAGGGTAGGATAAGCGAGAACTAAGTCGATATTCTATAATTCGTTCTTTCAAGACCGAATTCAAGATTAGTTAAGTAATGTCTTAAGATGCTAATACGGCTCTCTGATTGGTTCATGATATCTTAAGATTGTACAATCTTAAATATAAGAATCGACTATGAACATCGGCCTTGAGAAACAATTTCATCGACATGAGCGAGAAGAGATTCCAATCCAGTTTTCGAAGGACGAAAATTTGATCTGGTCGACTCCCGTTGTTGTATTGGTGTCGACGGCGCGGCGTGCGGAGGGATAACCCGGGATTGCGAGGTAGGGTAGAATGACGTCAGAGGATGACGCGGGGCGTCGAACTCTCGCTGGCAAGCGAGCATAGGGGTGCATCGACCTGAAACCCCTGGTTGCCTGGCTAGGACTCTCCCTGTCTCTCTCGCTCGCGCGAGCATCAGTTCGCTGCATCCCTTCGTCGAATTGATGAGAACGAGGAAAAGGTGAGAATTTTGAAAGATGATTGAGCACGCGCGGTGACAAAAAATAGCCTTGCATTTATCGAGAGCTCTAGAAATGAAATGAGTATCACTGCTTCTTCGACTAAAAGTGGCAATTTACGAGAGAAAGTGGGAAAAATGTTGTGACAACTTTTTCTCTTATTATACATATATATTATAAATCTTTATTGCCATGAATCTTTTAATAAGAATTTCATTAGTATTAATATTTTTTATTTACTGAAAGGACCAGCAAATAAATTACTGCAAAAATAAAAAAATGATAATAAATCAAATATTTCATCAGTATAAGGAACATAATTATTTAAAAGTAAAAATATTTCCTATTTTCTAGTTCTTTTTTCACAATAAATATATATCAATCTATAAATAGTTCGGCATTTCTAATATCAACACCATTGGACCATTATGTAGATATACAAGTGACATATATTCCGAGATTCTACTAAAATTAGATATTACATTAGAAAAAAAGCCTGACATTAATTGGAATTCTGATAAATTCAATCATTAAGGTACAAAATTTAAATATATTGAACATTCTAATCAAGACAATCAAAAATTCGATTACAACAACCAGAATTTTGATTGATAGAATCAAAGTGTACTTCGTTCGTATCTTTACGTTAGTAAATCAGAATATTTTTTTCAACATAAGTATTTTTCAAGGCAAGGTCGAAAACCACGTCACGTGTCATGCTGTAATTGATATATAAAAGAAGAATGGTTTTCGTTACAACAAATGAGTTGATTTCCCGAGGATAATTGGCATCTATCCCCTTCCCATCCACTCTCGAGAATAATCGTCGAGATATGAAGATGCACATCTCTTCCTGGGATCGGGATATGACGGTTGCGAGGCACGAAAGCTCGCCGCACACAGAAGTATGCAGAACCCGAGGAGAGTTGGGACGGGAGGGGGAGAGACGGGTAGATGGTGGAAACTGGGTGAATGAGGTTGCTGGAGAAGAGCAACCTGCTCTGTGGTGGCTAGTGGTGGCGGCTGCGTCGTTGCTGCTTCTCTAACTGAGTATTTTTGGAATCGTTGAATTAGGCATCCAGGACAGACGTCACTCTCCTGGGATGCCTGGGCGCGATCCCGGAGTACGTAGCCTTCGGTGAGCTGACGAAGGACAAGGGTACAGGGGGGATGACACATGACAATGTTGTCGCTACAGTTCGAATTCGGTTGCGATCCGATCGATCATTGATTAGAAAATATTGACTAATATATATTATTTATCAGTTTATCTCTTCATTCGAATGTTCTTTCAATTGTCGTCATGAGTGACACGTTCTACGGAGATTAAAGTAAATATAGCAAATTATATGTAGATATGAAGTAAATTTCAAAAATTGTACTTCCAAAGCTTTTTTTTTTTTCACTTCTACGGCATTTTGTTACTTTAATCTTTTATTGATAAAGTATTTTTAAACTTACCTTGTTTACTTCCTATCTCAATTGACCATTAAACATTGCTTGTGTCCGATTTTATTGCTTTGCACTTACATCCCTCTTTCTTCACAGTTTTATTACATTACTATACTTATATTTAATTTTATTTGATAATACGTACAATTTTTATAATTACAGATATCTATCGAAATTGCTTTTCAATTAGAAAGATACCATTTTTATTATCAGTAAAATAGCACAAGGTGACAGATTAGTAGAAAAATCTTTCTCTCTTCTGCATATCCTGCAAGTAGTTTTTACCCAGGCCAGTGGAACGACAGGCTGGAGGATGGAAAGGGTGCCAGAGAGAGGGACAGGAAGAGAGGAAGAGAGGACGATCTTCGGGGAGCCACGTGGTGCGGCATGCGCGGGACAATCAATGTAATGACGTCATCGTTACCGTCAGCCAATCCCGACCAATCGCAGAGCTGCTCCATTCAAACCCGCCAGCCTCGGGGTCCAAGTGGAAACTCAGCGAGTTCTATCGGACTTTGGCCCGACTGCAGTTCGGCCTCGATCACTGAAGAGAGACGTGAATTCGAGCGGTTGGACGCTCTCTGCTCGACGGCCCGTTCACATCGTTCTCGGAGAGGCAATTCTTCACAGAAAATCATCAAGTTCGTTCACGATGATACTTCTTTGGATCATCAGTGCTATTACAACGGCACGGCCTGCGAACAAAGTTCGGACAGCGCGATCAGAGCTACGATGACTGATTACCAGAAGAAAGAATAGATCCAACTTCAGAAATGTCACGAAGCATTCTGTGCGAGGGATTTGGATCAAAGATAGTGAAGAAAGAACGGTCTGCGAAAAAGAACAGTGGAAAGATGTTGGCAGCAGATCTGATTTATCGTGCACCACGACGAGCTGAAGAAAGGTGAGTGGTGTGTAATAGCCAAAAAATGTTCGTTAATTTTCATTTTTTAGCAAAAACAAATTTTGAGTGTGTGGAAATAGTAAATCAATTTCCTCTTCCAGATATTATATTATACGTTGAGGATATAAGTCCAATCTCTTTAATTTAGTTAACCAGTCAAAATTTAATCTTTTTAAATAAAAAGATTACTGTACGAGCATCTTTTTGACTTGTTAGAGATCACATCTCCTCGCTTCTTGGTAAATAAACAACCAATTCTTTATTGTAGATGATATTTGAATCACAGTTAGTTTCATTAAAAGTGTAGTCACAACATACGCGTCGAGTGAGTTGCATTTTTAACATTGGATGATAAATATATAATAGAGAGTAAAGAACTTTTTAATTATAGAATTAAATTCCAAGATATAACAATTCTCAAAGTATCAAATTTTAAAAGTCGAGAGCAAATTTTCTAATTAAAAAAGCTACATTACATAATTACTTGAAATATGAAAAATAAAACGCATTGCGGTTTTACATCGCGAGAAAAGCAGCACGTGGTTCGAGATAGACCCAAACAAACGCCTACACGGAATTCTCAACAGACGAGACGCCCACGTTTCGGAAAATCACCGCGTAGTCGTTGCTTCCTTGCGAGAGTGAGAGTGCAGCAATCTCACTCTCGTTTGCCTCAGAGGTCAAAATTTTACGGAACACAAATCTCAATTTTTCTATTTTCTGCTCAGAAAAATATTATAATTTTATGACATTTCACATAATGGGCGATAATTGTCAAAATTAAAATCAATATAAATGTTCCAATTTTTTCGCAATTTTATGTTACACATGCTGGTTCGAAAAAACCGTAAAGTAACTGCTGAAATTAAAAGAAATCTATATCAATCATCAATTTTACTTTTATTTTAAAGCACATTTGATCTTTTTCTTTTTAAAAATTGATTGCGTGTTTGATCGTGATGAATAAATTTTTCCACAGTATTGTCGCCAAAAAAACAAATTACAGATATATTTCGCACATTTTTTATATTGGTCAGTATTTCGTTAGTTCGTACGAAAATCTCATTGCGATATGACGCATCTCTAGCCGTCATCATCATTGCCCTACTTTTCACTCGGTGAACTCGATCGAGCGAGTTAGGTCTAGACGCTTTCGTGTCGCATGGCGTAAATTCAGTGAGACTCTTAAGAAAAGTCGCAAAGTATAAAATTAGCAACACTTACATTTAATTAGAACGTTTCTTATCGTTTAAGCCGGGGATAGGAAGTAACATGTCATTTGTAATGTCGTTATTTTTTTATAAAAACGATTTAATAATGATGTTACAATTTTTTACTTGTTATTTGTCGAAAATTATAATTCAACACTTTACAAGTAACAAATAATGCATTAGTACGGTATTACTTTTACTTGTTACGTAATCTTTTTCAATGAATAACGCGTAATAATAATGAGTTACCTTTTAAAAGTGACTTTTTCAATTCTGACGTTATTGTTATCATTATAAAAATTATAATGTCATTACAAAATCATTACTATAAAAAGATACTATGAAAAGGTTACTATATAATAAAAAAATTACTATTATAAAACGATATTATAGATAACTCTTTTTTATTCTTGATTTAATTCTATTAAGTTGAATCGTATTAAAAAGGAATTATTTGCCATCTAAATATAAAAAAAACTACAGATATTAATGTCAAATTGTTAATAATACAGAAAATGTAATCATTAAAAATTTTGGTTTTCATTTTGGAATAATAAAAAAAATTGGTCTAACTGAGAAAATAATTTTGTTCAGGAATGTACACATTTAATTTCGTACAGATTAAACTTTGATAATATCACAGGCGATATTAAAATTGTCTGAAATATATAATTTGACTAAGGATTAGGCGCTAAGGATATATTATCGCGAGGCGTCCGAAGGAACGAGCAAATTTTCACAGCGGTCGTTTAGTCCAGTTAATTGGGTCAAAATATGGCGTACCCCTCATCCTTGTCATCCTGTACCTTCCGTTGCCACCGTCGCCATCTCACCCCCCCTCCCCCCCTCTCGTGCACCACGACAACCCCGTTACCGAACCCTTGCAACCCCTCCTTCCCTTTCTCCTTGGAATGCACGTCACAACGGGGGAGGTGATGACGTCGGTGGAATGCAGACAGGCGATTGGCCGAAAGCTCGCTGACGTCACGGGGGTGAGTCTCTGTATGCGCCTGTATGCAATCCCCCCTTGAACCCCCTGCTATCTCGATCGCGGATCCTGCTTTCACCCACCCCATGTCACGCGCGGAGGGGCGCAATAGGCATCGAGAAATGGTGCACGCCAGTTCAAAGCCACAGTTTTCCAAGGCTGTCCGACCCAAGAGGTTGCCGTGTTCCTCTCTCATCATCTTCTTCGCCGTTCACTAATTCTTCAGATTCTCCGAGATACCCTCCTATCGTGATAAAGATCATTCATCGTACTCTTTCCGTTCACGTTGTCATACGCATCTGGTAATTTCTTCTCGTTTCATCTTGTTTCATGGGATTTTAAATTCCTGCAATAGGGGTAGGTCATCTCTTTTGCCGTCATCCATATTATAATTTCCATAAATTAAATAATCTTAAATTATGTTCTTATTTTTCAAAGAATATAAGAAGTTGTTATATCATGAAAAATTTATTTCATTTATAATTATATTTTTCATATTGATTGCTACAATATGAAAAATATAATTATAATCGAAATCAATTTTTCATGATATAACAACTTCTATATTCTTTGAAATATATATATATATATATATATTCACATATATATTAGTATGAAAGTAAATTAGTTTCCGAAAATTCAATCATCCAATTTAATCTTAACGTTTGTCATTTTTTTCTTTTGAATTATCTGTTTTTACGTTTAATATTATACTTTACTAATCTGGTTATTTTATTAGTCATCCGATTTAACTATACATACGTGACTCACATCCGGAAATTTGATTAATGAATAAAAGCAAAGTTTGATTTTTTAAAAGCTTCGAGTTGCTCTTGATAACGTAGGTAGTCAAGTTGCTTTAGCCTGACCGAGTTTCCGTGACCTTCGTATAGCGGACAGATCGATAAATCGTTGACATTGTCAAATGCGGTAATTTCTTCTGTACCTCGATATAGTCGCGCACCAACCATTATTGATCGATGAATATTCACGTTTTGCTAGTTTAAATTTGATCGCGACGTCAAAAACTCTGTGTTATTAATAACTTTCTGGTATAAATAAAACTTTTTATACTCACAAATTAATGTATGTTCATAAAAATTCTCATTCTAAAAATTCGTTTCTTCTATCTCCGAATAAATATATATTTTTTTTGCAGAACAAAATTTTTGTCAAGAATAAATAAGATTTTAGATAGTTATTCGAATAAATCAATGTTAACTTTCGACAATTTTCAGCTGCTAAATTTTTCAATCGAAAGAAATTTCGTAAAAGGAATAATAATTTGTCGGATACGAATATCTATACAATCGCTGATTTATATGTTCTTTATCGTATACTCCAAATTTTAAATTTATTATTAGAAAGATTGAAAGAGGAATAATGCGAAAGCGGGATGTTGTAATAGTCTAGGAAAAATAAGTATTCATTGGCTACACAATCATAAAATTCCTAAAAAGTTGAATTCTCATTGAAACTGTTGTTCTTTGGAACATCCGGATGAGATCATTCATGATCGGTGCATTAATCGCGTACCGCGATCCTGTCTGCACATCGGTAGGTAGATCCTTGGCCGGGCGACGAGTTTCATAAATAAAGCCCCATTGAAGAGAAGTTCATCAAGGGATGGGGTAGCATGACCTGCTGACCCAGATTTCCCATGACTTGCGTCATTCACAATCTCTCCCCACCAGCCGAGCCTTGGTAACTACACGCATTTAAAATAGTGGTGGATACAAAGGGAAATGGCGAGGGGGATGAACGGGACGTAACGGTGGTCGTGAGGCCGCAAGCAGACACAATCGCGAATCGAACGGTGTCCCGATCAGTGGCAGCGACTTTCGGTCTTCTTTCAAGGACGTGCGATCAGCGGTGCTAAACGCGTTCGTGATCGTCAAGATTGCACGACTCGATCTTTTATTTAATTCGATCTCAAGAAATCGTCCAATATTCTTAAAACAGTGTCATCGTATGCGGTTCAAATTAATAAGTATCTTTACTATTACGATAATCGGAATTAATAATGGATTGTAGTGTTATAATAATCATTATTATTCCTTAATCACACAGTCTTGCATCGGTATGTCTAGATTACGAATAGTCAGAACGATAACTCGCGTCAATTCGCGGCGTGTGTTGAACGTCAAGTATTACGCGATCGTTATTGTGTGAGTAAGGTAAGTCAAAAGCGAAGTATCCATGGCTCATGGTGCGGTTGTTGCTTGGCAACTATCCACCCTGGGTCAATGGGATACATGGGAGAATCTGGGTCAACCTGCAGGATCTCTTTGAGAAGGATGGAGGGTGCTTTCTTAAATCTTTCCGAAGATGCGTGCGGTCGACTTTACCGTTTCTGATGTTCGCGAGTGTTGTAAAAACGTTTGCGTCGAATTTACGCGAGGCTAAAATACCGTCGTTAAGTGTGTCGTAAAGTAAATTTGCGTAAGCAGGAAGTATATTTACGAGATTCCTATTCGTGTGAATATAACGAGTCGCTTTGTGCTATCAAATTGGGAATAGGTGACCTTTTCAGGTAAGACAAAAGATATGAAAAAATACACCTCTCTATTTCTTATTAAACGCATACGACATTCATCCTAATAAAATAAATTTATGTCAAATTTTAAGTAGCGAACTTTCCATTTACGGCTTGATTTTACCTTTACTACTCATACTCACGTTTTTGGAAATTCTGTATTTATTTTTTTATAATATAAAATAATAAATTGTTTCTCTTCAAATTTCGTTTTCTTCGATTAAAATGTTTTACTATAGAAATATTTTTTATTAAATGAATTCTCATAAAAAACAACGGTTCATACAGTCCTTAATAAGAGAGCTCATTTTAGGAAAAGATCACACTTGTAGAAAATCTTAAGTTCGCCCTTGGCTCGTCTTCATAGTCTCTCCTACTGACCCGAATACCTATATACAGAGTGACGTGCTATTTATAGAACCACCCCCGATGAACGACCCCAACAAGCGCAACGTAACGAAGGTCTGTATCAAACGCGGGCAAGGAGACGCGGCAAACGCGAATGCATTCCTCTCTGTAATTTTATTAATGTACGCAGTCGGACAATACGATTAACAGACGGTAAATTTTATAACAAAAAGAGGAATATAAATATAATTAGAAAAATTAAAATTATTGTTATTACAAACCATATTTTGTCAATATAATTATAATGTATTGGTTTATAGTATATTTTTCCTAATTTGTTATGTATTTGCATGTATGCATTCTCTCTCTCTCTCTCTCTCTCTCACATAAATATCACGAGTTTAGTTTAAAAGACGGGAACGGCCAACATTGACCTTTATACGTATAGGATATTTACGGATACACATTCTATTTATACATATAAGGTCGATAATTTGGTATTGAGAGCGCTATTGAGAAAATATGTTAGGCTATTCTTAATCTTAGGTGAAACTTTATTTGCGATCTTTCAGATTACGGTAATTTCCTCGAACCAAGTTTTCTAAGTTTTACGCGCTCGTTAAAGGAAACTTAGACCGTGAGACCTTTCAAGAACGTTTAAATGTTGAAACGATCAGTTTCGATCGTTAAAATTGTACTTCTTAACTACGCTACGACGCGACGTACGCTTGACGATATGTATACCGTCGTCGTTATTCTTACACTATCTTCTACCCCTGGCTTTTGCCCTGGTTTCGTATCTTGCCTCTCTCTCTCTCTCTCTCTATCAACGGTGACCTCGCACCCTCTCTGGCGCAACGAGTTCATTACCCTCCGGTGCAAGCGGTGTTTCCCTCTGACGTCATCGACGACCCGCGCGTCATCGAACGCCGCTGGCTGACACTGTCGTTACACATACGAATGTCGATGTAAAAAAATTCTTTAAATAATGACGTCAAATGATATGCCTCGGTGCACTACTTCAAAGTAAAAAGCGTCGTTGACGTATCCGAGAAATCTATTAACATGGTCTTCAATCGTTATAAATACCGGGACAAGGGCGCGGGTGTTTTCTAGTCGTCGGCAATGGATAACATTGTCGACGTAGCTGGACGTAGCGTTGCGTTTTCCGCAGGGTGAAATAATGCACGGACAAGACTGCAATACCGATGTGCGGCCGATAGAGTACTGTGCACTGATAATCTAGACGGAAGGTGGAACCCCGTTCTTTACCGTACGAAGTCTCGGTCGACGCGTTTCCTTTTACGGTAAAACGCTGTGTTATTCGACGAGCATTCAAGAGCGTTGCGATCGCAACGACGATTGTCTGAATGAATACGCGATTTTTCTACTGATAAAGGCAGACTCGAGGAAAAAATCGATGCTAGAATCTTCCTCTTCGTATATATAATATATAAATATGTTTATTAATCTCAGAGTTAATCTAACTATATTCTCTACGAAATTTTAATACTATGGTAGATCTGATTTTGTAAATATTTGTTTCTAACTAAAAGTTTTCTTACGCTTTTTTATATGACTTTTATATATTTTATATACAATTGCAATTCTTTTTTCAACTACTGTTCTTTAAACATATATGAACGATATTTAACAAATAGAACATTACTGGAGAATATTAAATAATACATACATACGCACATGTCAGTATAAATAACAGTATTTAACAAAAAATGGCTTTTTCGAACACTGGAACAAGAGTAGTTATTTTTTATAGTTTTTTAGACTTTGAATACGAATCTGATTTTCAAATTGCTCCATCATGTCACAATTTTGAAAAATTTGTAATTTAAGTTGCAAAAGGTACTATTTGTATTTTGTCATATTATAATTAAAGGCCTCGGTGGTCTAATGGCTTAGGACGCTCGTACGGAATACAAGAGATCCGGGTTTAAGTCCCGGCCGAGGTAATATTTTTCGCAATAAATTTATTTCTGGTTTTCAGCACATTGTCAATTTAATTTAACTTGTGATATTATTTGCAGTAGTTTAATTGCATTAGATAAAGTCCGGAAAAATTTCGGCGGGCAGTTTGAATAACTACAAAAATATGATATATATGCATGTACATATATAGGATATAGATAATTCACTAGGAATTATTTAGATAAAAAAAAATCTAGATTTGACTGTCATAGGCCTGAATATATGCTTATACTTAGTATTATAATTAAGATATATAACGTGTTAAAGAAATTTTATTACAATCAAAGTTAAATACCTATGTCGATAAGATTTTCAGTGTCGACTATTTATTATTATATGGTTAAAATAGCACAATTAATTTATTTTAATTTGAAAAGAATTTATTTTCTTGAGTTTTCTTTATGAATTAGTATAATCTGCTCAAAATAAACCCAAAAAGAATTTAAAAAGGTATATAATTATATTTTTATGTATATTTGTGCATACATATATTACCTTTAATAAAATAACATTTAATTTTTTAAAAAACAAATGACTTATTCCTTTTAATTAAAATTAAGAAATAGTAAGAGAAGAAATAGAAAAAGAATATCTTCTGAAAAAGAGCTCACAATTAGTTACATAAAAGTGAATTCTTTTGGAACATTTAAAAATACTTTTAAAATAGAAATGAAATGAAAAATGAATTCATTTCTATTTTAAGTCAGGAATAAAAAAAGAATTCTTTTCGGACTCTCTGTGCTATAAGACATTCATGGTAAATATCTATTGTAAAAAGTTGTGAATTGTAATCATTAGTAATATTTAATTAAACTTAAAGGTTTTTTAGGCTATTAAATACGAATCAGAATTGAAAAATTTAACATGATACATTCAATATAAACACATGTCAAAACTTGAATGTCCGACTTGTTGCAAAAATTTATGCATAGAGGTCTTTCATGATTTTGAATTTGTCAGTTTTGACATCGAATTTAACTGAAAGGTATTTTATAAATCGCTATCGACGTAATTCACAGCTTTTTTGCAATAAATTCTTTATTTAACCATGAATATCTTGTTAACCATAGTCGACATTAAAAAATCTTTTTGAGAGCTGAAAGTCCTAACACATTTTGATTTTTTGTAATAAAAACTTCACCACGTTATACATTATAGTTAGAATGGAACAAAAAATTCTTAAAAAAATATTTTGCAACTTTAACTGCAAATTTTTCAAAATTATAACATGATGGAACAATTTGTAAACTGAATTCGTATCCAGCGTGTTCAAAGAACTATGGAAAACAACTAGTGTTTTTTTTTTTCGAACAATGTAACAGATAACTTGTGAATAGAACTTAAAAGAAGCAATAATATCAAGTAGTTTTATTAATTTACTTGAAATAAATAAAAGAAATTGATATTAGATATTTAAGTACAAAGCTATGTTATGTCGTTTACTTGATACTTAAAAAATCTTTCAAAGTTGCGAATTGAGATAATTTAAAAATATCAATTTTATATTGACATACATTTCTCTATGAAACGACTTATGTTAGTGAAATATTAACATAGGGGATCGATATTTTTCTACTGTCTGCCAGCACGAATATTAATCGACCTAGTTGGATTATGTACGTGCATACAAGGCACATCTTATTGTTAGTGAATGAATTCACTTTAACGGCAGTTTAATTAATTGTCAATTGATTCAAAAGTGCATGCATATAGATGGGTAATAAATAAATTACAGATATATAGTTAATAAACTCATATTTTACTATAAAATCATTGCCTTAGATAAGAAAGAAAAAGACAAGAAATCCATATTATTGGAATCTGACACACAACATTGAAATTAAAGTAATCTATACTAAAAACGCTCAATTTATATTCTAGAGTATATTTTGCACACTACCCTCGCCAAATGGCAATAGTTGCATTCTAATAGAAAATTATCACTGTTAAGAAGCTTATTGAAAATTGGAAATCAAATTTTGTGACTATCTTCAACTTATATTTTTGAGAACATTAAAAAGAAACTGCGGAAAGCCCAATGCATAATATCGCAAAAAAAAAATAGAAAATACGAACAAACGTTTGAACGTAGGCTGTTTAATTCCGCGGTGGATTCAATTTATACGTGCGAGAAATCGCGAGACCTGCGATGTTAGGTAATTAGAGGAATTTCGGAATGATCTTGGGGATATTGCAAATATTTTATATTTCGAACAATATAAAAGCCACTAGTGCTGCATCCATGTACCAGATGGCAGGACAAACTCCGAGAAACTGGCAAATTGATCTGCCACGAGCTCCTATACAGGCAGTCGCTTCGCGAGCATCCGCTATGTCAATTATTCTGGAAAAAGCGCGGATCCGCGAGAGATCATTAGCGGGCCTCCTTTCTTTTATATCAAGATTTCCGTTGCGATTGGGCCGCGCGATCATCAACGTTTGATTCCGCCAAAAATCATCGTCGCCGCGTTCGCGTTGGACGCGTTGCTTGCCGTCGCTCGGAATCGACTTCGAATGCGGTTTCGGTTGTTTCGTGTCCACAAAGAAAATCAGTGATTTCTCCGCAGTTAGGTACGTATTAAACTTTCTTTGAGCACGCGATTAATCCCATATGTCTTGATGATTACCTAATCGCAATTGGCAATTGTGGACCGCGTAGAATCTCAAAAATCTTCGACCCGGCGGCGCCTGATCCTTCGCAATCTTTTGCTACTTGATCGAAAATCGTTTCTCTGTTCGTGGATCGATGCAAAAAAAACTTTAAGAATAAAATAATTACGCGCGATTGGCAGTTGTACTACTATTTTGTGAAAATTATTTAATTACGCACGATTCTCAAATATTTCTAATTGTTATCTTCGATATTATAACACAATAAATGTAGAAGATCTAAAACTTTCAATATCAAAGATTTCTGCGTTTGCATATTACTATTTTTAATAGTCACCATTTATAATTTCTAGTTTTTTTAATATAGCATGTTATGTTATTGTGTTAAAAAAATTTATTTTTACTTTAGAAGCATGTAATTAGAATAAAATCCAATTATGGTTATTGACTTCAGTTGTATATTGTTTCTCATTATAACGCATTTTTTCAAGCGTATAAAAGTTGTCTTTTAATATTTAATATTTGGTATTAAGAACGTATCAACAATTTTAAAATATCAAAATGTAATTTTTACATACGTATAATATGACTATATTTTCATAAAGCCGTAAACAAAAATAAAACAGTTGTTATAATAGAATTTGTTAGACATAATCAATTGCAAATTAAAATTCAAAAAAAATCTATATGTAATTGTTATTACCAAATTTTCAATTAAATGTTTAAAGATTAAATGCAATTAATTTTCACTAAATTAACAAAAAATTTCTACTACACGTTACCTATACGTTATATGTTCAACGGAAACAAAAAAGAATGCATGTACTTGATAAAAATTGTTATTATTTCGCAAATTTGTTCAATTAATGCTAAAAAATATTATGTAATTTAAGTTAAATCTAAAAACGTACCCAGATTTTCAAGCAATTACTCTCTCCGTAACTATTTCATAATTAACAATTATATTTGATGCCTGTGCAAAACGAAAATTAGATAATTAGATTCTGTAAAACCTCACGAAAAGACTGATATAATATTTTTTTTGAACTTGTAATATTTACCGAAATACGAGATGTTTTGTTACGATATATCATCGCGCATGTAGGCCTAAAATTTACAACACAGTTTGCAATACAAAGCTAACAAATGTACAATATTGTTTAATCATTTTACCAATAATATGGAATAAAAACGATAATTCTTCAGTACAGCAAAGATTTTAAGCGTTATTATATATTTTAAGAAATATAATTTAATATTTATTAATGCGCAGTATTTTTATATTTTCCTTTCAATAGTGCGCGATTATTAATCGTAGCTGGAACGTTTTAAAGCATAAATTGCTAATTTTTCTTTCACTTATAACATTTTCCTTTAAAAATTCTTTTTGGAATATTTCGTAATTAAGAATAAATACAAGATAACTTTGTATTTCATTATTACATTATGTTATTCGAAATGTATAGTAAAAATACTTTTTTCAGAAAATGCAATTACACACGATTATTTTCTTATTGTTAAGTATCCAAAAAATATTACTTAAGCTGAATTGAAAAGATATATATGTAATTATGACTATAATTACGAAAATTTCAGTTAAATATTTAAGGATTAAATGCAATTTTCAATGAATTTCCCACAAATTTGTAAAAAATTTTGAAGGTAATTTTTATCTTCGCATTATGTGCGACGGTAACCAAAACGGATGGATTTACTTGAAAATTCATATTACATTGCAAACTTGTTTAATATTTGTTAAAAAATAATTTATAACTTAAGCTAAATTCAAAAATATTCCGAAGTTTTCGAGCAATCACTTTTTCCGTAACTTTTTTATAATTAATGTTTTATATTTATATTTAATACCTATGCAAAACAAAAATTAGGAAATTGATTCTGTAAAATTTTACGAAGAAACTAATATAATATTTGCTTTTTCTTTACCGTGTAATCTTGTAATTATTGTATAAAAATGACTGAAGTGCAAATATATTTTTTGCGAAGTTCGGTAAAATATATATAAAAATATACATTATTTTTTATATAATTTAATGTAAAAATTCGTATTATGTTGCAAACTTGTTTAATTATTACTAAAACAATGTGTAAATTAAATTGATTTAAAAAATGTTCCGAGGTATTCGAGCAATTACTCTTTCCGTAACTTTTTCTTAATTAACAGTTATACTTTGATGTCTATGCAAAATAAAAATTAAAAAATTTGATTCTAAAATTTTACGAAGAGACTGAAATAATATTTGCTTCTTCTTTACTTTATAATCTTGTAACTATTATATAAAAACAACGGAAGTGCTAATATATATTTTGGAAAATTTCGGTAAAATATATAACAAAAATACATATTATTTTTTATAAAATTTAATATAATTGAAATTTCTTCATTACGAAGGTCAAAATTCAAGAACAATATAATACGAATTTATTTAGACCGATGAGAATGTTTGTATTCAATAAAGTTTGAGGAGTAAAATTATGTAAGGCTGTAAAAAACATTTGTTTCAAACAATTTACAATGTAGTCGAAGAAAATGTTCTGGTCCATTAGACTCGCGAACATCGATTAGGTTTAAATCAATCAATTAGCAAATTTCTGATCAGAGCAGTTATCGATAGTTAAAGTTTCAAAGTTAATAAATAAATATAATCCTTTGAAATTTGCTAATATCTTTATAGGTGCTTTTTAAGAAACATGAAAGAATTTGTATTGAAATATAATATTCCATAAGGTAATTTTAAGATAATAAACTCTCTCTCTCTCTCTCTCTCTCTCTCTCTCTCTTGTTATATTATTTTTTAAAGAATTTATATCCAAATTGTTTCAAAATCATTGCTGTCATTTTACTAAAATTTTGTGTTTCTAGATACAGTGGATCTATTTTTAAACAAAATGTCGAAGATATTTTTTATTGCAATTTTTCAATTCTTTATGTAATATTTTTGTGTAGGCTTTAAGTTAAAATGTAATTAAAGCAAATTCCAATCTGAAATTAATTGAAAAATGTAATTTTGATATCTATTTGATTTGCTGAAGTTGAAGTTTACAAAAGATCCATTTTTCATTTTCATTTATTTATAACTCGAAAGTTTTCGACATTTCGACATTAAAAAAAAGTAAGAAGTAAGTTTATTAAAAAAAAAATATAATATAGTTGGTGATGAATTTGCTTTCACATTTAATATTATTAGTATATAGTTATAAAATTTCTGCTATTAATTTTCTATTTAAGAGAACAGAAAAATCAAAAATATCAATGATATAATAAGAGACAAATCTATTTCAGCCAATAGATAAAAATTGGTCGTTCATCGAAATGTTTAATAAATAATATAAATAATATAACAAGTCAATACAACAAGAAATATGAATTTTATAGTATATAATTCTATATAAATTATTGGTTGCAGCAGATTTTGCACTTATCACTATAATTCTTTCTAAATCAACGAATTTTAAATATACGAACAAACAATTCTATTATTACACTGGTCAACACTGAAATTATATCCTGCACCAAAATAGTTAATTCTTATTTAATTTTGTGATGCTAACGAATATGTCATTAAATATTGAATCTTAGCTCTAATTTTTATAATACGCACTAATTGTAACTTTGAAAAATGTGAGTTTAATGTAAGAGAATTAAGTGATATTATTAATACCATTTTGCAATAAGAGTATGAATAGTCATTTCTGATATATTTTTGCTTGCTGAATAGGAATACGTTATCCAAATTTGGCTATCACGTCATAATTTGGAAAAAATGACGTTTAAGAGTAAAAACGATGATTTTTAAGGTTGTCATGACATTATAGCACCAGTAGCAAATTTTATTTCTAAATTTTGTTTATATCTTGTGAAAATATTAACTTTTAGCTGTAAAATGTATCTTGTTTCGTTTTGGTATAATTTTTCGTTGTCGAGGTATTGTAATTTGAAAATATCTTTTTTTCTATGTAATTTTGTGGTACTAATAACGAATGTGTCAATAAAATACATAATGTAGTGATGGAATAAATGCCTTTTTTATGTATACATGAGAAATAATTCTAAGTTGCTATCTCGAAAACGAAACATTATATCGAAACGGAACAAAACGTATTTTAAAGCTTAAAAATTGACACTTCTAAATGGCATCAATAAAAATTAAAAAAAATTTTCTTTTAGTTCTACAACGTCATGAATACTTTGAAAACAATCGGTTTTTGCATCTTTGATGCCATTTTTCTTAAAAATATGAACTAAAAATCAAATTTAAGTAACGGATTCATATTCAGCAGACAAAAATACATCGGAAGTGTGTGTGTGACTATTCATATTGGCAAATATAAAATATACGAAAAAGATACAAAAAAATACAGAAAAAATATAGAAAAGGTCAAATTTTGTTGTTCAGGATTATTTAAATGTTGAAATGATTGAAAGTATTGCTAGTAGATTTGGTACGCAATTATAAATTATAACATGTTAAATCAGTTCAACAGTTAGAGAAAAAAGGCGAAAGAGACTGAATGTTAGACTATCATGAGATATGGCTTTAAAGAGATATACTTATTTCGGTGATTATGTGTATATAAACGTATATAAAGACTGCAACACATGCATGAGTAGGTACGAAGAGCTGCACAAGAAACCTTAAATCTGCACGAAGTAAACGGGATTAATCCCTTCTTCCCCATGCGAGAAGCCTTGCCAATCTCATTGGCGTAGAAATCGTCTTTTATTACGAAGTTAACATTTTTTTTTACGCTAATAGTGTTCGTTTTTTGTGTTTGACCTTGATTCTAAAACATGCTATCAAGAATCGCGACGCACCTTGAGACATTAATTATTTAATCATAGAACATCACTATTTTTTTACAAAATGTCTGTAAATTCTATGTTAAAATGATACAGAGAGTCTATTGAACTGTGCTATATTCGAGGCCTATTCTTAAATAACCTTTTTTTTAAGTATTAATAAAGAAATGGCAAAAGCTGCGTTAAAGAACTTATTGTTCGCCATTGTTTTGACACGGAATTATTGTTTTTTGCATGATGTCTGTAAATTTTATGCAAATATTATTATAAAATAGTACAGAGAATCTTTCAGACTGTATTATATTCAAGGCCTATTGTTAAATAACATTTTTTTAAAGTTAATTAATTAAAAAGTCACAAAAAGTTGCGCCAATATTTATACATATTGTTTAACATTTATCGTTTTACGACGAAATTTTTATTTTTTGCATTATGTTCGCAAATTTTATGTTAAAGTGATATAAATAATATTATAAATTATATTGTATTCGAGGCCTACTGTTAAATAACTTTTTCTTTAAATAATTAATAAAGAAATGGTAAAAGTTGTGTCAGAACTTACATATATCGTAAAATTATAGAATGACCTTTTAACAAAAGTTCTTTAGTAGATTTGGAGACAGTTTTATTGTTTTAAGAACGTCGAAATGTCGAAAACTTTCTAGTCATAAATGATTGAAAAAGAAAAGTGGATCTTTTGGGAACTTGAGCTTCAGATAATCAAACAGATATAAAAATTACATTTTTCAATGAATTTCAAAAGGCAATTACTTTAATTACATTTAAATTTAAAGCTACACGAACAATATTAAGTAATTGAAAAATTGCAATAAATGTACATCTTTGACATTTTCTTTACAAAAGATTCATTGTACCTCAACCAAACACTTTTATTACAAAGATATATTAATAATTTTGAAACAATTTGGGTATAATTGTTCATTAAAAAATAATATGCGAAATATGTATGATTGTGTGTATGTATGTCATAAATTTGTTACGCAAGAACGCATATATTGTACAAGAGAGCTTTACTTACATCCTACGTCTTCGACATATTAGATAACACGTTACATATAGATAATGTTAATGTTCCCAGCCTGATATTGTTAACTCTCGTACGATAATTTATAATAGGTCATCTAAGCTACATAACTGATGACTTTTATAGTTGATGAACTTATAACATATTTTCAAACTGTTTATAGCATGCGCTTTAAATTTTTTATGCAATTTCTTCAATATTACATGTTTCGCCTTTAACAAAGTAACTCTATTAATAAGTTTGTTGACACAAGGATAAAATATCAAAAAATTTATCCAAATAACACAAAAGTGTATGTTTGGGCAACCTTAATATGAATATTGCGATACAACTTAGAAAGGGGGTACTGTATTCTCAATAATATTCTTGGATAAAAATGCTTTGTAGAGTATCATATTGGGCGTGGGACATGCGTGATTAACAGATGAATAAGTTGTTTAAATTTAATTTTTTATTAATTTTAACCTTTTGCAATATTTAGAAAATCTTACTTAAAATTACAGACAAAAGACAAGAAATAAATTTTTTTAATGATATACCGTACTGATTTATTATTTCTATATTAATTTGCATGAAATAATAATAATGTCATAAATTAATAGAAGTTCTAAACAATTATTCATCTAAAATTTAATTTACTTTAATTATAAACGTCTTAAAAAATATATGTACAACGATTGTAGTCAAAAGGTTAAACTTCCTATTGTGAATGTAATGATGCTATCATTTATCATTATTACAAATTAAGAACAGTTATAATATATGAAGATTCGAAGAGGAACCAATGAAGCAGCAGCTGACGAAACCAAAGGGAAAAGTATATCATAAGCAAACCGTCTTATGTTTCTGTCTTATTTCATTATAAATTTTTAAGATGAAATATGACATAAACTTAAGGTGGGTGCTTATATAATCGACGAATTCAACTACGATGGATTAAAACATCATAATCATTTATGATAAGACAATTAAAGAACTCCAAAAACACTGGAAGCATTGAGAAACAATAAATAGACCGAATTGTTTGTTATTAATAATATGTTAAGCTTAAAAATATGTTGTCTACCTTACATTTGTTTTAAAGTTAAAGTATCATAATGCAACTATTTATAATTATTTATCATTATGATCATTATCATATAAGTGTTATTTAAATATCATCAGTGAATCGTTTCCTATGTCAAACAAATGAAGTTTAAACCAATCACATTTGACGATTTTGTTTTTCACTACCTAGAAATTTAATAAGCAAACATTCACAATGTCTATAAATCGATTTTAATTTCTTAATTAGATCCTTCAAAATTTTGTTTCAAAGTTCTAAATTGTGACTTTAATTTTAGTGACAAATTTTTACTATATATAAGAAGAATATATAAGAAGATTTTACTTATTTTGTAAATTATTAAATGCAATATTCACGGTATAATCACGATACAATCAGTGAAATGATTTCTCGTAAAAAAGACAGTTATCTTTCTCTTCGATGATCTTATCTTTTTCACCCCCAAAAAAGTAAAATTTTCATGAACAAATATACACAATGTCCTATACAAATTATGATTTTAATTTTAATAAATTCTTCAAAATTCCATCTTAAAATCTGTGTAACTTTAATTTTAGTAATAACTTTCTATGGGAAATATAGGAAGATTGTATCATGTATTGCAAGTTACGCCATTAAATGCAACGTTTACAAATCATGAGATATAATCACGTTTCTTTTTGAAAAAGGCAAGAATAAGTTTCGGCAAAGATAAATCTGAAAATATAATACATCTACTTGGCTACTTATTGTAATACTATTTAAATTTTCAAAGATGTTTATAAAATTTTGCAAAACCAAGAAATGAGTTATGCAGATCGCAATTTGAATGTTGATTATAATAAATTTGCATGATAAATAATGACTTATAGTACAAATTCCTAATAAATAGCCAGTTATACTTATTCCGAGTCTAGAGGATCGATTAATTAAAATAACACGATCACATTCCCGATGCAATTTACAAAACTCTTTTGAAATTAAAGTTTGCTCGTGTGTCTTCGATTTAACGTGTCCTCCATTTAAATCTTTATTTCAATAATCTAAAGATCTGTTTTTGTTTCTGGATTAAATTACACTAAAATTGCTTTTCTCGCTTTAGCAAAGTATCAAACATACATCTACCTCACACATATGTAAGTTCCACAAGTGTACACTAGCTCAGCTATAGAAAACAGACATTTAATTATATATTGTGTCAGCTCTATACAGAATTTTATAATTTAATTCGGGAAAAGCGATTTTATCTCAAGTAATCTGTTGTGGTAGCATAGCGGATTACTATCGTCGAGTCGCGAAGCGACGGCAGTTGAACGGAATGAAATCACTACGATTCGGAGTAATGCGAGCGGCAAGTAAGACGTAAGTTAAGAAGTTCCTGGCATAGAATAACGGAACGAGTCCTAGTCGTGTGTGTTCGTGGCGGACACCAGTCAGGCCCAGGCAGACGGAAGCCTGAGGAGCCAGGGATGATAAGCCGTGAATCCTAAAAAGTGTTCGGAGCTTACTCGGCTAGTGTTACCCGCGCGATACTCCTTTCTCACTTCGTTCTGCCCCCTTTGCACGGAGGATGCACGCGTCCCCCTTCGCGTACACAAGGGCGTAAAGTCGGCATCCTAGTCCTTCGTTTTCCATCAAGCATATTTTAAACGCTTGTTCGCTTGTCCCAACAAGATCCTTCTCCAAGCAGACCACAAATTATCATGAGGTCAAAATGACTCCAAAATGACCTACTAAAGGTCATTTCTCAATCAGTAACAATTCATTTTAACGTTATTTTGATGTTATCATGATTCGTTGTTCTGTTTGGGTCTGTACTGTTACCGTCTAAAGTCGAGCTAGAATTGAAGTTGAGTTGAAATTTCAAGAATATAATAATAATTTTGTCAAAATAGAGAAAGGTTTAAGAAAAAGGTTTATCGTGTCCCAAATTATGACTGGCCTACGTTTTCTAGGATGTGCAAATTAAAATTGTAGCGTGCGACAATAGTTCTCATATTGCACTAAATTAAATTAGCTGTGAAAGCCATAATGGATTAAACGAGATAAGCTATCGATGCTTGAAGTATATCTATTGAATGAATATCTGATGAGTTATGAATTAGTGCTTATGAATATCTGTTTTTTTAAAATAATTTTTCGAAAAAAACTGATCAAGTAAGAAAATAGATATATTTCCGAATCCTATTCGATTTTCAGTTTAATTTCTCACAAAAATTGTCAAAACTTTCATCATCTGAGCTTTATAATCAAGAACTACGCAGTATTGCACGCCAAATATAGTCAAAGCGACCGAACCTTGCTGTCTCTACCTTGCATCGATGTTCCTTGCGCACGTTTCTGACTATGAGGATTCTATATTTCTGTGCAAATTCGCGAAAATTTTCGCTTATTATGCAGCACCTATCTATACTAACAGTAAGATTTATATATTGCTGACGCAATAATACATAGTTATAATAGTATATATCTGGCGTAGGAAGCAACGATTTTTCGTAATTTTTATCAACAATATTTATTCAATAATATCATACAGGATAAACATTCTGTCCTTGTGTTAAAACTGTTATTTGAATATTTTATGTTAAATTGATATTTTTTTAATATTAAAATCACAATTTACGAGTAAATGGACAAATAATATAAAAATTAATTCCTTGCAATTGAATGTAATTAAGTAGTACAACGAAAAACCTGCAATTATTGGGAGAACTTCGTTAAAATTAATCTTGACCTTTGACCTCTTACGATCAATTGATTTGCTTAGGTGGAGCTAAGATTCTCGAGTATCTACTGCTGAAAACAAAATTTGAAAAAGTTAAGCCGTTTCTAGCTGACGAACAATCGAACAGATGGATGAACGGACGGATGGACGTAATGAAGGCCAGCTCAACACTGTGAAATTATAAAGTAGCTTTCTACGCTGCACCACATTTAATAATGTAGTTTTAAAACATAAATTTTAAGATAAATGAATAAAAGATTAATATACATACGTACTAATTTAATATAAATAAATATTAATTTTATTGAAGAATTTTGCTTCCACAATTTGCTCCAAATTATGTCAAAGATATTTTTTATGTTAATTTTTATATAATGTTTGTGTGTTACTTTCTAATATATTTTTACGTTAAATTAACACAAACATTAAATTAACACAAACGTGAAATGTGTTAAATGTAACACACATTTTCCAACTGTATATTATATAATTGTATCGCGCGATTAATGACATGTTCGAGTTTCATTCAGATCAGTAACCTGATAATAATGCAGGTATTAATGCACACTTCTTTTGCAAAATCAGCAAATTTGCAATGTGCCACATAATTGTGTAGCGCGATAACAGTTTAAAATTATAAAATGATATAAAGATAAATTCTGATATAAAGATAAAAGAAAGATGTACGGATAAAAAAGGTTTGTACATAATTTCCTCACTATATAGGTAAATGCAATGCTTTTAATTCCTTTCTGCATTATATTTGTGTTGATAAGCGAACGCACGTTTATGTAGGAAATAGGAAATTTATTTGAGGCTAATATGTATAAATTGCTGATACGTATCGTGTCAGTAAAATAACACCGAGAAAATTGATAATCAATGATAATTAAACGATCGTTTACTGTTTTTGCACATTATTTGTATAATGCATGTAGTAAGAGTTGCGTTGTATTAATTTTTTGATGTGTAAGCATGGAAATCGTGTGTAAAAAAACATGCAGTGGAACCGCAAAATAAAAACAATTCGATCCCGAAGAAACACCGTGTACGGAAATCATCGGTGCTATTCATGACCGTCATGACGACCGTCACGATCGCGAGAACGCAATGAAAGATGCACAAATTAGGTCGACCTAATGCCGGATCCCACTACTTACCGAACGGAATACTTGCTTCACGTCGGTATGTATGTGGGGTACGTTTTAGGGATTCACCTCTTCACAATATCGTTAAACACCACCACTACCAGCACCACCAGCTAACTACCGGCTGTGACAAACGACAACGCGGCCAGGTCAGAGCCTAAACTCTTATGTAAGTTCGTAGGAAGGCTTTACACAATCGGCAAAAATACAACGTCGCAATTGCTCTTGAAATGAAAAGATCCAAATTGTTTTTGCAACGGAGACAGTACTCCACCCCAAGACGATCAACTTTTTGATTTGAGAAATTGAATATGTCTATTAGGCATTATTCTTTGAATAACAAATAATTAAAATGTTTCCACGTGAAATGTTATACAAAATATAAAAAGATCGCGATGTCCTATGCAAAAATATAACTGCTGCAAACGTATCCGATAGTTTTATTGCAGAGAAAGCGTCTTATTGCAACAATGTGTAGATTGGTAGACGAAGATGATTTCGTTATTTTAAATCCTTCGAAAGATAATGCGATAGAGATACGATTTATCAAGATTGAGGACAGAAACAATGATCAAACGGACAGACAGGCCGCTCCCATTTGATCGGCCAACTTTAGCAGGGTAAATACGATTTCGCCGTAATTCCTGTGCCCTTATTTCCGAAGAACACGTGTCTTGCAGCTTTAAAGCGGAACGTCTATTGGCCCCTCTTGTCTAAAGCCACCCTTCCATTGGTCGATGGATTAAATGACCACGTGGTATCGTACTATATAACCAAGGGTGAACTAGGAAGGTATCGGCAGTTGTGCTCGACCGATGGTGGACAGAAGAAATGCGAGCGTTTTCCGATCGACTTTCGCGCGAACTTCCCCCTCGCGGACTCGTATCATCACGACTACCCCAAGGGGAATCCTTCGACAGTGCAATTCGCAAAGTTCCACGATTTCCTGCTCTTTCGTCGATCCTACGATCTGAAGAATATATTTCAACTTCAACATCGACGTGTCGCCAAGAATCGAAGCTTTAGGAAATATTATCTACCACACCTTTCAACGGGGAGGATATATCACAAAGTGAATAAAAGAACGATAATGAGTAGAACAATACGTCAGCTGGTGCCATAGATCTATATTCTAATTCTACGAACCCTCTGGTCACCTATTCCAGATTCTACAAAGATTCTATTTCGATCTACGACCGCAACAAAGGATACTATTGCAACACTGAACAATTATTTGAATTTATATAATTTAGGAAACTCCAATATGTGATGTCACCTTTAGGATATGTGAGTAATTTTTATTTACGCGCGCGGTGAACATGTAACTTTGCAAAATTTTGTCAACTTTGCAAATACGCAGGCAACTTAGCAATTTCATCTTGTTCTTAAAAGGCCGACCTTGTTATTCGATATGAACAGTCGGAAATTATTTTTGACATCGTTTTAGTGTTGATAATTTTCGCCAACATCGCCGAATTGTCACTAGATAGACTTTTTTAACCGGGTGGTATTAAACGATATGGGTTTTAGCGTAACGCTTCGCAAACGGCAGTAGGTCTGTCATAGAGACGTACACGGTTAAGGAGATCGAATATGATGAATTTTGTATTTGAGCTGAATTGTCCTATCGGCCTATAGAATCGCCAGATGGCCAGTCCCCACAGCTTACTTTATCGCGGAACCGCGCGCTTTTCATTGATATTCTCTGTACCGTGTTACTTGCTTTTAAATCTGGTCAAAAGCACATTCTTTTGATTCTTAAAATTATTTTAAACTAGAGATACATCGACGAAAGAGATCAAGCGAACAAAAAATGAAATCGAATATGTTTACATTATTTAATTTATCTGCACAGCGATTTTATATATTAATATCATAAGATAGTTAAAACAATTTGTTTAGTAATATTAATAATAAAAAACGTTTTAAGTCTCTATCTTATTAATAGAGACGTGTAAACTATTCGAATACGAATCAAATTGAATTAAATAAGATTCGATTTAGACTTGAAAATTTCGAATCTGAGAGGTTCGAATATGATTTACATATATTAAAAATCTTATAAAATTATACTTCCTGCTGATAAGTTAAATAGATAAAAATCTTCTTCATTATTTATATATTAAAATTTAACTTAACAGAAAACAAATAATTTATTGTTAATTAAAATTTATTTTTTAACGATTTGATTCGTTTTAATTTGATTTGATTCGATTTGAGTAAAATTTTGTCAATTCAGTTCGATTCGGATTTGAGAAATCCGTTTACAAAATGTCAGTATCATGTTGCTGCCTCGAATCCAAAATGGTGGTGTGATGAAAAGTGTATTTTATATAAGCGGATTAAACAAATTAGAAGGAATAAAGTTCCGATAATAACATAAATTCAGAGGAAACCAGTAGCAATAGAAAAGGTTGATCCATAAATAGAATCAGCTATAGTAAAGAGAGCATTTAAATATTCTACTAATTGGAGGAGTGAAAAATAAAGGCCTAAAATAATGGTTAGGATTTTGTTTT